>NW_027045383.1:300000-489588 GCF_963576615.1 Watersipora subatra
TCTAGCATGTTTGGTTGAAATTGGAAATTTACATTTTTCAGTTTTGTCAGACGTTTGTAATATTCTCACAATAAGCTAATTAGCTCAATTGGAGCATTTCTAGCATGTTTGGTTGAAATTGGAAATTCACATTTTTCAGTTTAGTCAGACGTTTGTAATATTCTCACAATAAGCTAATTAGCTCAATTGGAGCATTTCTAGCATGTTTGGTTGAAATTGGAAATTTACATTTTCCACTTTTGTCAGACAATTGCAATATTCTCTCAATAAGCTAATTAGCTCAATTGGAGCATTTCTAGCATGTTTTGTTGAAATTGGAAATTCACATTTTTCAGTTTTGTCAGACATTTGTAAATTTCTTACAGTAGGCTTATTTGCGCATTTTGAGCATTTCTAGCATGTTTGGTTGAAATTGGAAATTTACATTTTTCACTTTTGTCAGACGTTTGTAATATTCTCACAATAAGCTAATTAGCTCAATTGGAGCATTTCTAGCATGTTTGGTTGAAATTGGAAACTTACATTTTTCACTTTTGTCAGACAATTGCAATATTCTCACAATAAGCTAATTAGCTCAATTGGAGCATTTCTAGCATGTTTGGTTGAAATTGGAAATTTACATTTTTCACTTTTGTCAGACGTTTGTAATATTCTCACAATAAGCTAATTAGCTCAATTGGAGCATTTCTAGCATGTTTGGTTGAAATTGGAAATTTACATTTTTCACTTTTGTCAGACAATTGCAATATTCTCTCAATAAGCTAATTAGCTCAATTGGAGCATTTCTAGCATGTTTGGTTGAAATTGGAAGTTTACATTTTCCAGTTTTGTCAGACGTTTGTAAAATTTTTACAATAGGCTTATTTGCGAAATTTGAGCATTTCTAGCATGTTTGGTTGAAATTGGAAATTTACATTTTTCACTTTTGTCAGACGTTTGTAATATTCTCACAATAAGCTAATTAGCTCAATTGGAGCATTTCTAGCATGTTTGGTTGAAATTGGAAATTTACATTTTTCAGTGTTGTCAGACGTTTGTAATATTCTCACAATAAGCTAATTAGCTCAATTGGAGCATTTCTAGCATGTTTGGTTGAAATTGAAAATTTACATTTTTCAGTGCTGTCAGACGTTTGTAATATTCTCACAATGAGCTAACTAGCTCAATTGGAGCATTTCTAGCATGTTTGGTTGAAATTGGAAATTTACATTTTTCAGTTTTGTCAGACGTTTGTAAAATTCTTACAGTAAGCTTATTTCCGCATTTGGAGCATTTCTAGCATGTTTGGTTGAAATTGGAAATTTACATTTTTCAGTTTTGTCAGACGTTTGTAATATTCTCACAATAAGCTAATTAGCTCAATTGGAGCATTTCTAGCATTTTTGGTTGAAATTGGAAATTTTTATTTTCCACTTTTGTCAGACGTTTGTAAAAGTCTTACAGTAGGCTTATTTGCGCAATTTGAGCATTTCTAGCATGTTTGGTTGAAATTGGAAATTTACATTTTTCACTTTTGTCAGACAATTGCAATATTCTCTCAATAAGCTAATTAGCTCAATTGGAGCATTTCTAGCATGTTTGGTTGAAATTGGAAATTTACATTTTTCAGTTTTGTCAGACGTTTGTAATATTCTTACAGTAGGCTTATATGCGCAATTTGAGCATTTCTAGCATGTTTGGTTGAAATTGGAAATTTACATTTTTCAGTTTTGTCAGACGTTTGTAATATTCTCACAATAAGCTAATTAGCTCAATTGGAGCATTTCTAGCATGTTTGGTTGAAATTGGAAAATTACATTTTTCAGTTTTGTCAGACGTTTGTAATATTCTCACAATAAGCTAATTAGCTCAATTGGAGCATTTCTAGCATGTTTGGTTGAAATTGGAAATTTACATTTTTCAGTTTTGTCAGACGTTTGTAATATTCTCACAATAAGCTAATTAGCTCAATTGGAGCATTTCTAGCATGTTTGGTTGAAATTGGAAATTTACATTTTTCACTTTTGTCAGACGTTTGTAATATTCTCACAATAAGCTAATTAGCTCAATTGGAGCATTTCTAGCATGTTTGGTTGAAATTGGAAATTTACATTTTTCACTTTTGTCAGACAATTGCAATATTCTCTCAATAAGCTAATTAGCTCAATTGGAGCATTTCTAGCATGTTTGGTTGAAATTGGAAGTTTACATTTTCCAGTTTTGTCAGACGTTTGTAAAATTCTTACAATAGGCTTATTTGCGCAATTTGAGCATTTCTAGCAAGTTTGGTTGATATTGGAAATTTACATTTTTCACCTTTGTCAGACGTTTGTAATATTCTCACAATAAGCTAATTAGCTCAATTGGAGCATTTCTAGCATGTTTGGTTGAAATTGGAAATTTACATTTTTCACTTTTGTCAGACGTTTGTAATATTCTTACAGTAGGCTTATATGCGCAATTTGAGCATTTCTAGCATGTTTGGTTGAAATTGGAAGTTTACATTTTTCAGTTTTGTCAGACGTTTGTAATATTCTCACAATAAGCTAATTAGCTCAATTGGAGCATTTCTAGCATGTTTGGTTGAAATTGGAAAATTACATTTTTCAGTTTTGTCAGACGTTTGTAATATTCTCACAATAAGCTAATTAGCTTAATTGGAGCATTTCTAGCATGTTTGGTTGAAATTGGAAATTTACATTTTTCACTTTTGTCAGACAATTGCAATATTCTCTCAATAAGCTAATTAGCTCAATTGGAGCTATTCTAGCATGTTTGGTTGGAATTAGAAATTTCTATTTTTCAGTTTTGTCAGACGTTTGTAATATTCTCACAATAAGCTAATTATCTCAATTGGAGCATTTCTAGCATGTTTGGTTGAAATTAGAAATTTACATTTTTCAGTCTTGTCAGACGTTTGTAATATTCTCACAATAAGCTAATTAGCTCAATTGGAGCATTTCTAGCATGTTTGGTTGAAATTGGAAATTTAAATTTTTCACTTTTGTCAGACAATTGCAATATTCTCTCAATAAGCTAATTAGCTTAATTGGAGCATTTCTAGCATGTTTAGTTGAAATTGGAAATTTACATTTTTCAGTTTTGTCAGACGTTTGTAATATTCTCACAATAAGCTAATTAGCTCAATTGGAGCATTTCTAGCATGTTTGGTTGAAATTGGAAATTTACATTTTTCACTTTTGTCAGACAATTGCAATATTCTCTCAATAAGCTAATTAGCTTAATTGGAGCATTTCTAGCATGTTTAGTTGAAATTGGAAATTTACATTTTTCAGTTTTGTCAGACGTTTGTAATATTCTCACAATAAGCTAATTAGCTCAATTGGAGCATTTCTAGCATGTTTGGTTGAAATTGGAAATTTACATTTTTCACTTTTGTCAGACGTTTGTAAAATTCTTACAGTAAGCTTATTTCCGCATTTGGAGCATTTCTAGCATGTTTGGTTGAAATTGGAAATTTACATTTTTCACTTTTGTCAGACGTTTGTAATATTCTCACAATAAGCTAATTAGCTCAATTGGAGCATTTCTAGCATGTTTGGTTGAAATTGGAAATTTACATTTTTCACTTTTGTCAGACGTTTGTAAAAGTCTTACAGTAGGCTTATTTGCGCAATTTGAGCATTTCTAGCATGTTTGGTTGAAATTGGAAATTTACATTTTTCAGTGTTGTCAGACGTTTGTAATATTCTCACAATAAGCTAACTAGCTCAATTGGAGCATTTTCTAGCATGTTTGGTTGAAATTGGAAATTTACATTTTTCAGTTTTGTCAGACGTTTGTAAAATTCTTACAGTAAGCTTATATCCGCATTTGGAGCATTTCTAGCATGTTTGGTTGAAATTGGAAATTTACATTTTTCAGTTTTGTCAGACGTTTGTAATATTCTCACAATAAGCTAATTAGCTCAATTGGAGCATTTCTAGCATGTTTGGTTGAAATTGGAAATTTACATTTTTCACTTTTGTCAGACGTTTGTAAAAGTCTTACAGTAGGCTTATTTGCGCAATTTGAGCATTTCTAGCATGTTTGGTTGAAATTGGAAATTTACATTTTTCACTTTTGTCAGACAATTGCAATATTCTCTCAATAAGCTAATTAGCTCAATTGGAGCATTTCTAGCATGTTTGGTTGAAATTGGAAATTTACATTTTTCACTTTTGTCAGACGTTTGTAATATTCTTACAGTAGGCTTATATGCGCAATTTGAGCATTTCTAGCATGTTTGGTTGAAATTGGAAATTTACATTTTTCAGTTTTGTCAGACGTTTGTAATATTCTCACAATAAGCTATTTAGCTCAATTGGAGCATTTTTATCATGTTTGGTTGAAATTGGAAAATTACATTTTTCAGTTTTGTCAGACGTTTGTAATAATCTCACAATAAGCTAATTAGCTCAATTGGAGCATTTCTAGCATGTTTGGTTGAAATTGGAAATTTACATTTTTCAGTTTTGTCAGACGTTTGTAATATTCTCACAATAAGCTAATTAGCTCAATTGGAGCATTTCTAGCATGTTTGGTTGAAATTGGAAATTTACATTTTTCAGTTTGCTCAGACGTTTGTAATATTCTCACAATAAGCTAATTAGTTCAATTGGAGCATTTCTAGCATGTTTGGTTGAAATTGGAAATTTACATTTTTCACTTTTTTCAGACAATTTCAATATTCTCACAATAAGCTAATTAGCTCAATTGGAGCATTTCTAGCATGTTTGGTTGAAATTGAAAATTTACATTTTTCAGTTTTGTCAGACGTTTGTAAAATTCTTACAGTAGGCTCATTTGCGCAATTGGAGCATTTCTAGCATGTTTGGTTGAAATTGGAAATTCACATTTTTCAGTTTAGTCAGACGTTTGTAATATTCTCACAATAAGCTAATTAGCTCAATTGGAGCATTTCTAGCATGTTTGGTTGAAATTGGAAATTTACATTTTTCACTTTTGTCAGACAATTGCAATATTCTCTCAATAAGCTAATTATCTCAATTGGAGCATTTCTAGCATGTTTGGTTGAAATTGGAAATTTACATTTTTCAGTTTTGTCAGACGTTTGTAATATTCTTACAGTAGGCTTATATGCGCAGTTTGAGCATTTCTAGCATGTTTGGTTGAAATTGGAAATTTACATTTTTCAGTTTTGTCAGACGTTTGTAATATTCTCACAATAAGCTAATTAGCTCAATTGGAGCATTTCTAGCATGTTTGGTTGAAATTGGAAATTTCTATTTTTCAGTCTTGTCAGACGTTTGTAATATTCTCACAATAAGCTAATTAGCTCAATTCGAGCATTTCTAGCATGTTTGGTTGAAATCAGAAATTTACATTTTTACTTTTGTCAGACGTTTGTAATATTCTCACAATAAGCTAATTAGCTCAATTGGAGCATTTCTAGCATGTTTGGTTGAAATTGGCTAATTACATTTTTCAGTTTTGTCAGACGCTTGTAATATTCTCACAATAAGCTAATTAGCTCAATTGGAGCATTTCTAGCATGTTTGGTTGAAATTGGAAATTTACATTTTTCACTTTTGTCAGACGTTTGTAATATTCTCACAATAAGCTAATTAGCTCAATTGGAGCATTTCTAGCATGTTTGGTTGAAATTGGAAAATTACATTTTTCGCTTTTGTCATACAATTGCAATATTCTCACAATAAGCTAATTAGCTCAATTGGAGCATTTCTAGCATGTTTGGTTGAAATTGGAAATTTACATTTTTCAGTTTTGTCAGACGTTTGTAATATTCTCACAATAAGCTAATTAGCTCAATTGGAGCATTTCTAGCATGTTTGGTTGAAATTGGAAATTTACATTTTTCAGTTTTGTCAGACGTTTGTAATATTCTCACAATAAGCTATTTAGCTCAATTGGAGCATTTTTATCATGTTTGGTTGAAATTGGAAAATTACATTTTTCAGTTTTGTCAGACGTTTGTAATAATCTCACAATAAGCTAATTAGCTCAATTGGAGCATTTCTAGCATGTTTGGTTGAAATTGGAAATTTACATTTTTCAGTTTTGTCAGACGTTTGTAATATTCTCACAATAAGCTAATTAGCTCAATTGGAGCATTTCTAGCATGTTTGGTTGAAATTGGAAATTTACATTTTTCAGTTTGCTCAGACGTTTGTAATATTCTCACAATAAGCTAATTAGTTCAATTGGAGCATTTCTAGCATGTTTGGTTGAAATTGGAAATTTACATTTTTCACTTTTTTCAGACAATTGCAATATTCTCACAATAAGCTAATTAGCTCAATTGGAGCATTTCTAGCATGTTTGGTTGAGATTGGAAATTACATTTTTCAGTTTTGTCAGACGTTTGTAAAATTCTTACAGTAGGCTCATTTGCGCAATTGGAGCATTTCTAGCATGTTTGGTTGAAATTGGAAATTCACATTTTTCAGTTTAGTCAGACGTTTGTAATATTCTCACAATAAGCTAATTAGCTCAATTGGAGCATTTCTAGCATGTTTGGTTGAAATTGGAAATTTACATTTTTCACTTTTGTCAGACAATTGCAATATTCTCTCAATAAGCTAATTATCTCAATTGGAGCATTTCTAGCATGTTTGGTTGAAATTGGAAATTTACATTTTTCAGTTTTGTCAGACGTTTGTAATATTCTCACAATAAGCTAATTAGCTCAATTGGAGCATTTCTAGCATGTTTGGTTGAAATTGGAAATTTACATTTTTCACTTTTGTCAGACAATTGCAATATTCTCTCAATAAGCTAATTCGCTTAATTGGAGCATTTCTAGCATGTTTAGTTGAAATTGGAAATTTACATTTTTCAGTTTTGTCAGACGTTTGTAATATTCTCACAATAAGCTAATTAGCTCAATTGGAGCATTTCTAGCATGTTTGGTTGAAATTGGAAATTTACATTTTTCACTTTTGTCAGACGTTTGTAAAATTCTTACAGTAAGCTTATTTCCGCATTTGGAGCATTTCTAGCATGTTTGGTTGAAATTGGAAATTTACATTTTTCACTTTTGTCAGACGTTTGTAATATTCTCACAATAAGCTAATTAGCTCAATTGGAGCATTTCTAGCATGTTTGGTTGAAATTGGAAATTTACATTTTTCACTTTTGTCAGACGTTTGTAAAAGTCTTACAGTAGGCTTATTTGCGCAATTTGAGCATTTCTAGCATGTTTGGTTGAAATTGGAAATTTACATTTTTCAGTGTTGTCAGACGTTTGTAATATTCTCACAATAAGCTAACTAGCTCAATTGGAGCATTTTCTAGCATGTTTGGTTGAAATTGGAAATTTACATTTTTCAGTTTTGTCAGACGTTTGTAAAATTCTTACAGTAAGCTTATATCCGCATTTGGAGCATTTCTAGCATGTTTGGTTGAAATTGGAAATTTACATTTTTCAGTTTTGTCAGACGTTTGTAATATTCTCACAATAAGCTAATTAGCTCAATTGGAGCATTTCTAGCATGTTTGGTTGAAATTGGAAATTTACATTTTTCACTTTTGTCAGACGTTTGTAAAAGTCTTACAGTAGGCTTATTTGCGCAATTTGAGCATTTCTAGCATGTTTGGTTGAAATTGGAAATTTACATTTTTCACTTTTGTCAGACAATTGCAATATTCTCTCAATAAGCTAATTAGCTCAATTGGAGCATTTCTAGCATGTTTGGTTGAAATTGGAAATTTACATTTTTCACTTTTGTCAGACGTTTGTAATATTCTTACAGTAGGCTTATATGCGCAATTTGAGCATTTCTAGCATGTTTGGTTGAAATTGGAAATTTACATTTTTCAGTTTTGTCAGACGTTTGTAATATTCTCACAATAAGCTATTTAGCTCAATTGGAGCATTTTTATCATGTTTGGTTGAAATTGGAAAATTACATTTTTCAGTTTTGTCAGACGTTTGTAATAATCTCACAATAAGCTAATTAGCTCAATTGGAGCATTTCTAGCATGTTTGGTTGAAATTGGAAATTTACATTTTTCAGTTTTGTCAGACGTTTGTAATATTCTCACAATAAGCTAATTAGCTCAATTGGAGCATTTCTAGCATGTTTGGTTGAAATTGGAAATTTACATTTTTCAGTTTGCTCAGACGTTTGTAATATTCTCACAATAAGCTAATTAGTTCAATTGGAGCATTTCTAGCATGTTTGGTTGAAATTGGAAATTTACATTTTTCACTTTTTTCAGACAATTTCAATATTCTCACAATAAGCTAATTAGCTCAATTGGAGCATTTCTAGCATGTTTGGTTGAAATTGAAAATTTACATTTTTCAGTTTTGTCAGACGTTTGTAAAATTCTTACAGTAGGCTCATTTGCGCAATTGGAGCATTTCTAGCATGTTTGGTTGAAATTGGAAATTCACATTTTTCAGTTTAGTCAGACGTTTGTAATATTCTCACAATAAGCTAATTAGCTCAATTGGAGCATTTCTAGCATGTTTGGTTGAAATTGGAAATTTACATTTTTCACTTTTGTCAGACAATTGCAATATTCTCTCAATAAGCTAATTATCTCAATTGGAGCATTTCTAGCATGTTTGGTTGAAATTGGAAATTTACATTTTTCAGTTTTGTCAGACGTTTGTAATATTCTTACAGTAGGCTTATATGCGCAGTTTGAGCATTTCTAGCATGTTTGGTTGAAATTGGAAATTTACATTTTTCAGTTTTGTCAGACGTTTGTAATATTCTCACAATAAGCTAATTAGCTCAATTGGAGCATTTCTAGCATGTTTGGTTGAAATTGGAAATTTCTATTTTTCAGTCTTGTCAGACGTTTGTAATATTCTCACAATAAGCTAATTAGCTCAATTCGAGCATTTCTAGCATGTTTGGTTGAAATCAGAAATTTACATTTTTACTTTTGTCAGACGTTTGTAATATTCTCACAATAAGCTAATTAGCTCAATTGGAGCATTTCTAGCATGTTTGGTTGAAATTGGCTAATTACATTTTTCAGTTTTGTCAGACGCTTGTAATATTCTCACAATAAGCTAATTAGCTCAATTGGAGCATTTCTAGCATGTTTGGTTGAAATTGGAAATTTACATTTTTCACTTTTGTCAGACGTTTGTAATATTCTCACAATAAGCTAATTAGCTCAATTGGAGCATTTCTAGCATGTTTGGTTGAAATTGGAAAATTACATTTTTCGCTTTTGTCATACAATTGCAATATTCTCACAATAAGCTAATTAGCTCAATTGGAGCATTTCTAGCATGTTTGGTTGAAATTGGAAATTTACATTTTTCAGTTTTGTCAGACGTTTGTAATATTCTCACAATAAGCTAATTAGCTCAATTGGAGCATTTCTAGCATGTTTGGTTGAAATTGGAAATTTACATTTTTCAGTTTTGTCAGACGTTTGTAATATTCTCACAATAAGCTATTTAGCTCAATTGGAGCATTTTTATCATGTTTGGTTGAAATTGGAAAATTACATTTTTCAGTTTTGTCAGACGTTTGTAATAATCTCACAATAAGCTAATTAGCTCAATTGGAGCATTTCTAGCATGTTTGGTTGAAATTGGAAATTTACATTTTTCAGTTTTGTCAGACGTTTGTAATATTCTCACAATAAGCTAATTAGCTCAATTGGAGCATTTCTAGCATGTTTGGTTGAAATTGGAAATTTACATTTTTCAGTTTGCTCAGACGTTTGTAATATTCTCACAATAAGCTAATTAGTTCAATTGGAGCATTTCTAGCATGTTTGGTTGAAATTGGAAATTTACATTTTTCACTTTTTTCAGACAATTGCAATATTCTCACAATAAGCTAATTAGCTCAATTGGAGCATTTCTAGCATGTTTGGTTGAGATTGGAAATTACATTTTTCAGTTTTGTCAGACGTTTGTAAAATTCTTACAGTAGGCTCATTTGCGCAATTGGAGCATTTCTAGCATGTTTGGTTGAAATTGGAAATTCACATTTTTCAGTTTAGTCAGACGTTTGTAATATTCTCACAATAAGCTAATTAGCTCAATTGGAGCATTTCTAGCATGTTTGGTTGAAATTGGAAATTTACATTTTTCACTTTTGTCAGACAATTGCAATATTCTCTCAATAAGCTAATTATCTCAATTGGAGCATTTCTAGCATGTTTGGTTGAAATTGGAAATTTACATTTTTCAGTTTTGTCAGACGTTTGTAATATTCTTACAGTAGGCTTATATGCGCAATTTGAGCATTTCTAGCATGTTTGGTTGAAATTGGAAATTTACATTTTTCAGTTTTGTCAGACGTTTGTAATATTCTCACAATAAGCTAATTAGCTCAATTGGAGCATTTCTAGCATGTTTGGTTGAAATTGGAAATTTCTATTTTTCAGTCTTGTCAGACGTTTGTAATATTCTCACAATAAGCTAATTAGCTCAATTCGAGCATTTCTAGCATGTTTGGTTGAAATCAGAAATTTACATTTTTACTTTTGTCAGACGTTTGTAATATTCTCACAATAAGCTAATTAGCTCAATTTGAGCATTTCTAGCATGTTTGGTTGAAATTGGAAATTTACATTTTTCGCTTTTGTCAGACAATTGCAATATTCCCACAATAAGCTAATTAGCTCAATTGGAGCATTTCTAGCATGTTTGGTTGAAATTGGCTAATTACATTTTTCAGTTTTGTCAGACGCTTGTAATATTCTCACAATAAGCTAATTAGCTCAATTGGAGCATTTCTAGCATGTTTGGTTGAAATTGGAAATTTACATTTTTCAGTCTTGTCAGACGTTTGTAATATTCTCACAATAAGCTAATTAGCTCAATTGGAGCATTTCTAGCATGTTTGGTTGAAATTGGAAATTTACATTTTTCACTTTTGTCAGACGTTTGTAAAATTCTTACAGTAAGCTTATTTCCGCATTTGGAGCATTTCTAGCATGTTTGGTTGAAATTGGAAATTTACATTTTTCACTTTTGTCAGACGTTTGTAATATTCTCACAATAAGCTAATTAGCTCAATTGGAGCATTTCTAGCATGTTTGGTTGAAATTGGAAATTTACATTTTTCAGTTTTGTCAGACGTTTGTAAAAGTCTTACAGTAGGCTTATTTGCGCAATTTGAGCATTTCTAGCATGTTTGGTTGAAATTGGAAATTTACATTTTTCAGTGTTGTCAGACGTTTGTAATATTCTCACAATAAGCTAACTAGCTCAATTGGAGCATTTTCTAGCATGTTTGGTTGAAATTGGAAATTTACATTTTTCAGTTTTGTCAGACGTTTGTAAAATTCTTACAGTAAGCTTATATCCGCATTTGGAGCATTTCTAGCATGTTTGGTTGAAATTGGAAATTTACATTTTTCAGTTTTGTCAGACGTTTGTAATATTCTCACAATAAGCTAATTAGCTCAATTGGAGCATTTCTAGCATGTTTGGTTGAAATTGGAAATTTACATTTTTCACTTTTGTCAGACGTTTGTAAAAGTCTTACAGTAGGCTTATTTGCGCAATTTGAGCATTTCTAGCATGTTTGGTTGAAATTGGAAATTTACATTTTTCACTTTTGTCAGACAATTGCAATATTCTCTCAATAAGCTAATTAGCTCAATTGGAGCATTTCTAGCATGTTTGGTTGAAATTGGAAATTTACATTTTTCACTTTTGTCAGACGTTTGTAATATTCTTACAGTAGGCTTATATGCGCAATTTGAGCATTTCTAGCATGTTTGGTTGAAATTGGAAATTTACATTTTTCAGTTTTGTCAGACGTTTGTAATATTCTCACAATAAGCTATTTAGCTCAATTGGAGCATTTTTATCATGTTTGGTTGAAATTGGAAAATTACATTTTTCAGTTTTGTCAGACGTTTGTAATAATCTCACAATAAGCTAATTAGCTCAATTGGAGCATTTCTAGCATGTTTGGTTGAAATTGGAAATTTACATTTTTCAGTTTTGTCAGACGTTTGTAATATTCTCACAATAAGCTAATTAGCTCAATTGGAGCATTTCTAGCATGTTTGGTTGAAATTGGAAATTTACATTTTTCAGTTTGCTCAGACGTTTGTAATATTCTCACAATAAGCTAATTAGCTCAATTGGAGCATTTCTAGCATGTTTGGTTGAAATTGGAAATTTACATTTTTCACTTTTTTCAGACAATTTCAATATTCTCACAATAAGCTAATTAGCTCAATTGGAGCATTTCTAGCATGTTTGGTTGAAATTGAAAATTTACATTTTTCAGTTTTGTCAGACGTTTGTAAAATTCTTACAGTAGGCTCATTTGCGCAATTGGAGCATTTCTAGCATGTTTGGTTGAAATTGGAAATTCACATTTTTCAGTTTAGTCAGACGTTTGTAATATTCTCACAATAAGCTAATTAGCTCAATTGGAGCATTTCTAGCATGTTTGGTTGAAATTGGAAATTTACATTTTTCACTTTTGTCAGACAATTGCAATATTCTCTCAATAAGCTAATTATCTCAATTGGAGCATTTCTAGCATGTTTGGTTGAAATTGGAAATTTACATTTTTCAGTTTTGTCAGACGTTTGTAATATTCTTACAGTAGGCTTATATGCGCAATTTGAGCATTTCTAGCATGTTTGGTTGAAATTGGAAATTTACATTTTTCAGTTTTGTCAGACGTTTGTAATATTCTCACAATAAGCTAATTAGCTCAATTGGAGCATTTCTAGCATGTTTGGTTGAAATTGGAAATTTCTATTTTTCAGTCTTGTCAGACGTTTGTAATATTCTCACAATAAGCTAATTAGCTCAATTCGAGCATTTCTAGCATGTTTGGTTGAAATCAGAAATTTACATTTTTACTTTTGTCAGACGTTTGTAATATTCTCACAATAAGCTAATTAGCTCAATTGGAGCATTTCTAGCATGTTTGGTTGAAATTGGAAATTTACATTTTTCGCTTTTGTCAGACAATTGCAATATTCCCACAATAAGCTAATTAGCTCAATTGGAGCATTTCTAGCATGTTTGGTTGAAATTGGCTAATTACATTTTTCAGTTTTGTCAGACGCTTGTAATATTCTCACAATAAGCTAATTAGCTCAATTGGAGCATTTCTAGCATGTTTGGTTGAAATTGGAAATTTACATTTTTCACTTTTGTCAGACGTTTGTAATATTCTCACAATAAGCTAATTAGCTCAATTGGAGCATTTCTAGCATGTTTGGTTGAAATTGGAAAATTACATTTTTCGCTTTTGTCATACAATTGCAATATTCTCACAATAAGCTAATTAGCTCAATTGGAGCATTTCTAGCATGTTTGGTTGAAATTGGAAATTTACATTTTTCAGTTTTGTCAGACGTTTGTAATATTCTCACAATAAGCTAATTAGCTCAATTGGAGCATTTCTAGCATGTTTGGTTGAAATTGGAAATTTACATTTTTCAGTTTTGTCAGACGTTTGTAATATTCTCACAATAAGCTATTTAGCTCAATTGGAGCATTTTTATCATGTTTGGTTGAAATTGGAAAATTACATTTTTCAGTTTTGTCAGACGTTTGTAATAATCTCACAATAAGCTAATTAGCTCAATTGGAGCATTTCTAGCATGTTTGGTTGAAATTGGAAATTTACATTTTTCAGTTTTGTCAGACGTTTGTAATATTCTCACAATAAGCTAATTAGCTCAATTGGAGCATTTCTAGCATGTTTGGTTGAAATTGGAAATTTACATTTTTCAGTTTGCTCAGACGTTTGTAATATTCTCACAATAAGCTAATTAGTTCAATTGGAGCATTTCTAGCATGTTTGGTTGAAATTGGAAATTTACATTTTTCACTTTTTTCAGACAATTGCAATATTCTCACAATAAGCTAATTAGCTCAATTGGAGCATTTCTAGCATGTT
Source organism: Watersipora subatra (assembly GCF_963576615.1). NCBI lineage: Eukaryota > Metazoa > Bryozoa > Gymnolaemata > Cheilostomatida > Watersiporidae > Watersipora > Watersipora subatra. Next base: position 313,827 of record NW_027045383.1, read on the forward strand.
TGGTTGAAATTGAAAATTTACATTTTTCAGTTTTGTCAGACGTTTGTAGAATTCTTACATTAGGCTCATTTGCGCAATTGGAGCATTTCTAGCATGTTTGGTTGAAATTGGAAATTCACATTTTTCAGTTTAGTCAGACGTTTGTAATATTCTCACAATAAGCTAATTAGCTCAATTGGAGCATTTCTAGCATGTTTGGTTGAAATTGGAAATTTACATTTTTCACTTTTGTCAGACAATTGCAATATTCTCTCAATAAGCTAATTAGCTCAATTGGAGCATTTCTAGCATGTTTGGTTGAAATTGGAAATTTACATTTTTCAGTTTTGTCAGACGTTTGTAATATTCTCACAATAAGCTAATTAGCTCAATTGGAGCATTTCTAGCATGTTTGGTTGAAATTGGAAATTTCTATTTTTCAGTCTTGTCAGACGTTTGTAATATTCTCACAATAAGCTAATTAGCTCAATTCGAGCATTTCTAGCATGTTTGGTTGAAATCAGAAATTTACATTTTTACTTTTGTCAGACGTTTGTAATATTCTCACAATAAGCTAATTAGCTCAATTGGAGCATTTCTAGCATGTTTGGTTGAAATTGGAAATTTACATTTTTCGCTTTTGTCAGACAATTGCAATATTCCCACAATAAGCTAATTAGCTCAATTGGAGCATTTCTAGCATGTTTGGTTGAAATTGGCTAATTACATTTTTCAGTTTTGTCAGACGCTTGTAATATTCTCACAATAAGCTAATTAGCTCAATTGGAGCATTTCTAGCATGTTTGGTTGAAATTGGAAATTTACATTTTTCACTTTTGTCAGACGTTTGTAATATTCTCACAATAAGCTAATTAGCTCAATTGGAGCATTTCTAGCATAATTGGTTGAAATTGGAAAATTACATTTTTCGCTTTTGTCATACAATTGCAATATTCTCACAATAAGCTAATTAGCTCAATTGGAGCATTTCTAGCATGTTTGGTTGAAATTGGAAATTTACATTTTTCAGTTTTGTCAGACGTTTGTAATATTCTCACAATAAGCTAATTAGCTCAATTGGAGCATTTCTAGCATGTTTGGTTGAAATTGGAAATTCACATTTTTCAGTTTAGTCAGACGTTTGTAATATTCTCACAATAAGCTAATTAGCTCAATTGGAGCATTTCTAGCATGTTTGGTTGAAATTGGAAATTTACATTTTCCACTTTTGTCAGACAATTGCAATATTCTCTCAATAAGCTAATTAGCTCAATTGGAGCATTTCTAGCATGTTTTGTTGAAATTGGAAATTCACATTTTTCAGTTTTGTCAGACATTTGTAAATTTCTTACAGTAGGCTTATTTGCGCATTTTGAGCATTTCTAGCATGTTTGGTTGAAATTGGCTAATTACATTTTTCAGTTTTGTCAGACGCTTGTAATATTCTCACAATAAGCTAATTAGCTCAATTGGAGCATTTCTAGCATGTTTGGTTGAAATTGGAAATTTACATTTTTCACTTTTGTCAGACGTTTGTAATATTCTCACAATAAGCTAATTAGCTCAATTGGAGCATTTCTAGCATGTTTGGTTGAAATTGGAAAATTACATTTTTCGCTTTTGTCATACAATTGCAATATTCTCACAATAAGCTAATTAGCTCAATTGGAGCATTTCTAGCATGTTTGGTTGAAATTGGAAATTTACATTTTTCAGTTTTGTCAGACGTTTGTAATATTCTCACAATAAGCTAATTAGCTCAATTGGAGCATTTCTAGCATGTTTGGTTGAAATTGGAAATTTACATTTTTCAGTTTTGTCAGACGTTTGTAATATTCTCACAATAAGCTATTTAGCTCAATTGGAGCATTTTTATCATGTTTGGTTGAAATTGGAAAATTACATTTTTCAGTTTTGTCAGACGTTTGTAATAATCTCACAATAAGCTAATTAGCTCAATTGGAGCATTTCTAGCATGTTTGGTTGAAATTGGAAATTTACATTTTTCAGTTTTGTCAGACGTTTGTAATATTCTCACAATAAGCTAATTAGCTCAATTGGAGCATTTCTAGCATGTTTGGTTGAAATTGGAAATTTACATTTTTCAGTTTGCTCAGACGTTTGTAATATTCTCACAATAAGCTAATTAGTTCAATTGGAGCATTTCTAGCATGTTTGGTTGAAATTGGAAATTTACATTTTTCACTTTTTTCAGACAATTGCAATATTCTCACAATAAGCTAATTAGCTCAATTGGAGCATTTCTAGCATGTTTGGTTGAAATTGAAAATTTACATTTTTCAGTTTTGTCAGACGTTTGTAGAATTCTTACATTAGGCTCATTTGCGCAATTGGAGCATTTCTAGCATGTTTGGTTGAAATTGGAAATTCACATTTTTCAGTTTAGTCAGACGTTTGTAATATTCTCACAATAAGCTAATTAGCTCAATTGGAGCATTTCTAGCATGTTTGGTTGAAATTGGAAATTTACATTTTTCACTTTTGTCAGACAATTGCAATATTCTCTCAATAAGCTAATTAGCTCAATTGGAGCATTTCTAGCATGTTTGGTTGAAATTGGAAATTTACATTTTTCACTTTTGTCAGACAATTGCAATATTCTCTCAATAAGCTAATTAGCTCAATTGGAGCATTTCTAGCATGTTTGGTTGAGATTGGAAATTACATTTTTCAGTTTTGTCAGACGTTTGTAATATTCTTACAGTAGGCTTATATGCGCAATTTGAGCATTTCTAGCATGTTTGGTTGAAATTGGAAATTTACATTTTTCAGTTTTGTCAGACGTTTGTAATATTCTCACAATAAGCTAATTAGCTCAATTGGAGCATTTCTAGCATGTTTGGTTGAAATTGGAAATTTCTATTTTTCAGTCTTGTCAGACGTTTGTAATATTCTCACAATAAGCTAATTAGCTCAATTCGAGCATTTCTAGCATGTTTGGTTGAAATCAGAAATTTACATTTTTACTTTTGTCAGACGTTTGTAATATTCTCACAATAAGCTAATTAGCTCAATTGGAGCATTTCTAGCATGTTTGGTTGAAATTGGAAATTTACATTTTTCGCTTTTGTCAGACAATTGCAATATTCCCACAATAAGCTAATTAGCTCAATTGGAGCATTTCTAGCATGTTTGGTTGAAATTGGCTAATTACATTTTTCAGTTTTGTCAGACGCTTGTAATATTCTCACAATAAGCTAATTAGCTCAATTGGAGCATTTCTAGCATGTTTGGTTGAAATTGGAAATTTACATTTTTCACTTTTGTCAGACGTTTGTAATATTCTCACAATAAGCTAATTAGCTCAATTGGAGCATTTCTAGCATAATTGGTTGAAATTGGAAAATTACATTTTTCGCTTTTGTCATACAATTGCAATATTCTCACAATAAGCTAATTAGCTCAATTGGAGCATTTCTAGCATGTTTGGTTGAAATTGGAAATTTACATTTTTCAGTTTTGTCAGACGTTTGTAATATTCTCACAATAAGCTAATTAGCTCAATTGGAGCATTTCTAGCATGTTTGGTTGAAATTGGAAATTCACATTTTTCAGTTTAGTCAGACGTTTGTAATATTCTCACAATAAGCTAATTAGCTCAATTGGAGCATTTCTAGCATGTTTGGTTGAAATTGGAAATTTACATTTTCCACTTTTGTCAGACAATTGCAATATTCTCTCAATAAGCTAATTAGCTCAATTGGAGCATTTCTAGCATGTTTTGTTGAAATTGGAAATTCACATTTTTCAGTTTTGTCAGACATTTGTAAATTTCTTACAGTAGGCTTATTTGCGCATTTTGAGCATTTCTAGCATGTTTGGTTGAAATTGGAAATTTACATTTTTCACTTTTGTCAGACGTTTGTAATATTCTCACAATAAGCTAATTAGCTCAATTGGAGCATTTCTAGCATGTTTGGTTGAAATTGGAAACTTACATTTTTCACTTTTGTCAGACAATTGCAATATTCTCACAATAAGCTAATTAGCTCAATTGGAGCATTTCTAGCATGTTTGGTTGAAATTGGAAATTTACATTTTTCACTTTTGTCAGACGTTTGTAATATTCTCACAATAAGCTAATTAGCTCAATTGGAGCATTTCTAGCATGTTTGGTTGAAATTGGAAATTTACATTTTTCACTTTTGTCAGACAATTGCAATATTCTCTCAATAAGCTAATTAGCTCAATTGGAGCATTTCTAGCATGTTTGGTTGAAATTGGAAGTTTACATTTTCCAGTTTTGTCAGACGTTTGTAAAATTTTTACAATAGGCTTATTTGCGAAATTTGAGCATTTCTAGCATGTTTGGTTGAAATTGGAAATTTACATTTTTCACTTTTGTCAGACGTTTGTAATATTCTCACAATAAGCTAATTAGCTCAATTGGAGCATTTCTAGCATGTTTGGTTGAAATTGGAAATTTACATTTTTCAGTGTTGTCAGACGTTTGTAATATTCTCACAATAAGCTAATTAGCTCAATTGGAGCATTTCTAGCATGTTTGGTTGAAATTGAAAATTTACATTTTTCAGTGCTGTCAGACGTTTGTAATATTCTCACAATGAGCTAACTAGCTCAATTGGAGCATTTCTAGCATGTTTGGTTGAAATTGGAAATTTACATTTTTCAGTTTTGTCAGACGTTTGTAAAATTCTTACAGTAAGCTTATTTCCGCATTTGGAGCATTTCTAGCATGTTTGGTTGAAATTGGAAATTTACATTTTTCAGTTTTGTCAGACGTTTGTAATATTCTCACAATAAGCTAATTAGCTCAATTGGAGGATTTCTAGCATGTTTGGTTGAAATTGGAAATTTTTATTTTCCACTTTTGTCAGACGTTTGTAAAAGTCTTACAGTAGGCTTATTTGCGCAATTGGAGCATTTCTAGCATGTTTGGTTGAAATTGGAAATTTACATTTTTCACTTTTGTCAGACAATTGCAATATTCTCTCAATAAACTAATTAGCTCAATTGGAGCATTTCTAGCATGTTTGGTTGAAATTGGAAATTTACATTTTTCAGTTTTGTCAGACGTTTGTAATATTCTTACAGTAGGCTTATATGCGCAATTTGAGCATTTCTAGCATGTTTGGTTGAAATTGGAAATTTACATTTTTCAGTTTTGTCAGACGTTTGTAATATTCTCACAATAAGCTATTTAGCTCAATTGGAGCATTTTTATCATGTTTGGTTGAAATTGGAAAATTACATTTTTCAGTTTTGTCAGACGTTTGTAATAATCTCACAATAAGCTAATTAGCTCAATTGGAGCATTTCTAGCATGTTTGGTTGAAATTGGAAATTTACATTTTTCAGTTTTGTCAGACGTTTGTAATATTCTCACAATAAGCTAATTAGCTCAATTGGAGCATTTCTAGCATGTTTGGTTGAAATTGGAAATTTACATTTTTCAGTTTGCTCAGACGTTTGTAATATTCTCACAATAAGCTAATTAGTTCAATTGGAGCATTTCTAGCATGTTTGGTTGAAATTGGAAATTTACATTTTTCACTTTTTTCAGACAATTGCAATATTCTCACAATAAGCTAATTAGCTCAATTGGAGCATTTCTAGCATGTTTGGTTGAAATTGGAAATTTACATTTTTCAGTTTTGTCAGACGTTTGTAAAATTCTTACAGTAGGCTCATTTGCGCAATTGGAGCATTTCTAGCATGTTTGGTTGAAATTGGAAATTCACATTTTTCAGTTTAGTCAGACGTTTGTAATATTCTCACAATAAGCTAATTGGCTCAATTGGAGCATTTCTAGCATGTTTGGTTGAAATCAGAAATTTACATTTTTTACTTTTGTCAGACGTTTGTAATATTCTCACAATAAGCTAATTAGCTCAATCGGAGCATTTCTAGCATGTTTGGTTGAAATTGGAAATTTACATTTTTCAGTTTTGTCAGACGTTTGTAATATTCTCACAATAAGCTAATTAGCTCAATTGGAGCATTTCTAGCATGTTTGGTTGAAATTGGAAATTTACATTTTTCAGTTTTGTCACACGTTTGTAATATTCTAACAATAAGCTAATTAGCTCAATTGGAGCATTTCTAGCATGTTTGGTTAAAATTGGAAATTACATTTTTCAGTTTTGTCAGACAATTGCAATATTCTATCAATAAGCTAATTAGCTCAATTGGAGCATTTCTAGCATGTTTGGTTGAAATTGGAAATTTCTATTTTTCAGTTTTGTCAGACGTTTGTAATATTCTCACAATAAGCTAATTAGCTCAATTGGAGCATTTCTAGCATGTTTGGTTGAAATTGGAAAATTACATTTTTCAGTTTGGTCAGACGTTTGTAATATTCTCACAATAAGCTAATTAGCTCAATTGGAGCATTTCTAGCATGTTTGGTTGAAATTGGAAATTTACATTTTTCACTTTTGTCGGACGTTTGTAATATTCTGACGATAAGCTAATTAGCTCAATTGGAGCATTTCTAGCATGTTTAGTTGAAATTGGAAATTTACATTTTTCAGTTTTGTCAGAAGTTTGTAATATTCTCACAATAAGCTAACTAGCTCAATTGGAGCATTTCTAGCATGTTTGGTTGAAATTGAAAATTTACATTTTTCAGTTTTGTCAGACGTTTGTACACTTCTTACAGTAAGCTTATTTCCGCATTTGGAGCATTTCTAGCATGTTTGGTTGAAATTGGAAATTTACATCTTTTAGTTTTGTCAGACGTTTGTAATATTCTCAAAATAAGCTAATTAGCTCAATTGGAGCATTTCTAGCATGTTTAGTTGAAATTGGAAATTTGCATTTTTCACTTTTGTCAGACAATTGCAATATTCTCTCAATAAGCTAATTAGCTCAATTGGAGCATTTCTAGCATGTTTGGTTGAAATTGGAAATTTACATTTTTCAGCTTTGTCAGACGTTTGTAAAATTCTTACAGTAGGCTTATTTGCGCAATTTGAGCATTTCTAGCATGTTTGGTTGAAATTGGAAATTTACATTTTTCAGTTTTGTCAGACGTTTGTAATATTCTCACAATAAGCTAATTAGCTCAATTGGAGCATTTCTAGCATGTTTGGTTGAAATTGGAATTTTACATTTTTCACTTTTGTCAGACAATTGCAATATTCTCACAATAAGCTAATTAGCTCAATTGGAGCATTTCTAGCATGTTTGGTTGAAATTGGAAATTTACATTTTTCACTTTTGTCAGACAATTGCAATATTCTCACAATAAGCTAATTAGCTCAATTGGAGCCTTTCTAGCATGTTTGGTTGAAATTGGAAATTTACATTTTTCACTTTTGTCAGACAATTGCAATATTCTCACAATAAGCTAATTAGCTCAATTGGAGCATTTCTAGCATGTTTAGTTGAAATTGGAAATTTGCATTTTTCACTTTTGTCAGACAATTGCAATATTCTCACAATAAGCTAATTAGCTCAATTGGAGCATTTCTAGCATGTTTGGTTGAAATTGGAAATTTACATTTTTCAGCTTTGTCAGACGTTTGTAAAATTCTTACAGTAGGCTTATTTGCGCAATTTGAGCATTTCTAGCATGTTTGGTTGAAATTGGAAATTTACATTTTTCAGTTTTGTCAGACGTTTGTAATATTCTCACAATAAGCTAATTAGCTCAATTGGAGCATTTCTAGCATGTTTGGTTGAAATTGGAATTTTACATTTTTCACTTTTGTCAGACAATTGCAATATTCTCACAATAAGCTAATTAGCTCAATTGGAGCATTTCTAGCATGTTTGGTTGAAATTGGAAATTTACATTTTTCACTTTTGTCAGACAATTGCAATATTCTCACAATAAGCTAATTAGCTCAATTGGAGCCTTTCTAGCATGTTTGGTTGAAATTGGAAATTTACATTTTTCACTTTTGTCAGACAATTGCAATATTCTCACAATAAGCTAATTAGCTCAATTGGAGCATTTCTAGCATGTTTAGTTGAAATTGGAAATTTACATTTTTCAGTTTTGTCATACGTTTGTAATATTCTCACAATAAGCTAATTAGCTCAATTGGAGCATTTCTAGCATGTTTAGTTGAAATTGGAAATTTACCTTTTTCAGTTTTGTCAGACGTTTGTAATATTCTCACAATAAGCTAATTAGCTCAATTGGAGCATTTCTAGCATGTTTGGTTGAAATTGGAAATTTACATTTTTCAGTTTTGTCAGACGTTTGTAATATTCTCACAATAAGCTAATTAGCTCAATTGGAGCATTTCTAGCATGTTTGGTTGAAATTGGAAATTTACATTTATTAGTTTTGTCAGACGTTTGTAATATTCTCACAAAAAGTTGATTAGCTCAAATGGAGCATTTCTAGCATGTTTGGTTGAAATTGGAAATTTACATTTTTCAGTTTTGTCAGACGTTTGTAATATTCTCACAATAAGCTAATTAGCTCAATTGGAGCATTTCTAGCATGTTTGGTTGAAATTGAAAATTTAAATTTTCAGTTTTGTCAGACGTTTGTAAAATTCTTACAGTAGGCTTATTTGCGCAATTTGAGCATTTCTAGCATGTTTGGTTGAAATTGGAAATTTACATTTTTCACTTTTGTCAGACAATTGCAATATTCTCACAATAAGCTAATTAGCTCAATTGGAGCCTTTCTAGCATGTTTGGTTGAAATTGGAAATTTACATTTTTCACTTTTGTCAGACAATTGCAATATTCTCACAATAAGCTAATTAGCTCAATTGGAGCATTTCTAGCATGTTTAGTTGAAATTGGAAATTTACATTTTTCACTTTTGTCAGACAATTGCAATATTCTCTCAATAAGCTAATTAGCTCAATTGGAGCATTTCTAGCATGTTTGGTTGAAATTGGAAATTTACATTTTTCAGCTTTGTCAGACGTTTGTAAAATTCTTACAGTAGGCTTATTTGCGCAATTTGAGCATTTCTAGCATGTTTGGTTGAAATTGGAAATTTACATTTTTCAGTTTTGTCAGACGTTTGTAATATTCTCACAATAAGCTAATTAGCTCAATTGGAGCATTTCTAGCATGTTTGGTTGAAATTGGAATTTTACATTTTTCACTTTTGTCAGACAATTGCAATATTCTCACAATAAGCTAATTAGCTCAATTGGAGCATTTCTAGCATGTTTGGTTGAAATTGGAAATTTACATTTTTCACTTTTGTCAGACAATTGCAATATTCTCACAATAAGCTAATTAGCTCAATTGGAGCCTTTCTAGCATGTTTGGTTGAAATTGGAAATTTACATTTTTCACTTTTGTCAGACAATTGCAATATTCTCACAATAAGCTAATTAGCTCAATTGGAGCATTTCTAGCATGTTTAGTTGAAATTGGAAATTTGCATTTTTCACTTTTGTCAGACAATTGCAATATTCTCTCAATAAGCTAATTAGCTCAATTGGAGCATTTCTAGCATGTTTGGTTGAAATTGGAAATTTACATTTTTCAGCTTTGTCAGACGTTTGTAAAATTCTTACAGTAGGCTTATTTGCGCAATTTGAGCATTTCTAGCATGTTTGGTTGAAATTGGAAATTTACATTTTTCAGTTTTGTCAGACGTTTGTAATATTCTCACAATAAGCTAATTAGCTCAATTGGAGCATTTCTAGCATGTTTGGTTGAAATTGGAATTTTACATTTTTCACTTTTGTCAGACAATTGCAATATTCTCACAATAAGCTAATTAGCTCAATTGGAGCCTTTCTAGCATGTTTGGTTGAAATTGGAAATTTACATTTTTCACTTTTGTCAGACAATTGCAATATTCTCACAATAAGCTAATTAGCTCAATTGGAGCATTTCTAGCGTGTTTAGTTGAAATTGGAAAATTACATTTTTCAGTTTTGTCATACGTTTGTAATATTCTCACAATAAGCTAATTAGCTCAATTGGAGCATTTCTAGCATGTTTAGTTGAAATTGGAAATTTACCTTTTTCAGTTTTGTCAGACGTTTGTAATATTCTCACAATAAGCTAATTAGCTCAATTGGAGCATTTCTAGCATGTTTGGTTGAAATTGGAAATTTACATTTTTCAGTTTTGTCAGACGTTTGTAATATTCTCACAATAAGCTAATTAGCTCAATTGGAGCATTTCTAGCATGTTTGGTTGAAATTGGAAATTTACATTTTTCACTTTTGTCAGACAATTGCAATATTCTCACAATAAGCTAATTAGCTCAATTGGAGCCTTTCTAGCATGTTTGGTTGAAATTGGAAATTTACATTTTTCACTTTTGTCAGACAATTGCAATATTCTCACAATAAGCTAATTAGCTCAATTGGAGCAATTCTAGCATGTTTAGTTGAAATTGGAAATTTACATTTTTCAGTTTTGTCATACGTTTGTAATATTCTCACAATAAGCTAATTAGCTCAATTGGAGCATTTCTAGCATGTTTAGTTGAAATTGGAAATTTACCTTTTTCAGTTTTGTCAGACGTTTGTAATATTCTCACAATAAGCTAATTAGCTCAATTGGAGCATTTCTAGCATGTTTGGTTGAAATTGGAAATTTACATTTTTCAGTTTTGTCAGACGTTTGTAATATTCTCACAATAAGCTAATTAGCTCAATTGGAGCATTTCTAGCATGTTTGGTTGAAATTGGAAATTTACATTTATTAGTTTTGTCAGACGTTTGTAATATTCTCACAAAAAGTTGATTAGCTCAAATGGAGCATTTCTAGCATGTTTGGTTGAAATTGGAAATTTACATTTTTCAGTTTTGTCAGACGTTTGTAATATTCTCACAATAAGCTAATTAGCTCAATTGGAGCATTTCTAGCATGTTTGGTTGAAATTGAAAATTTAAATTTTCAGTTTTGTCAGACGTTTGTAAAATTCTTACAGTAGGCTTATTTGCGCAATTTGAGCATTTCTAGCATGTTTGGTTGAAATTGGAAATTTACATTTTTCAGTTTTGTCAGACGTTTGTAATATTCTCACAATAAGCTAATTAGCTCAATTGGAGCATTTCTAGCATGTTTGGTTGAAATTGGAATTTTACATTTTTCACTTTTGTCAGACAATTGCAATATTCTCACAATAAGCTAATTAGCTCAATTGGAGCATTTCTAGCATGTTTGGTTGAAATTGGAAATTTACATTTTTCACTTTTGTCAGACAATTGCAATATTCTCACAATAAGCTAATTAGCTCAATTGGAGCCTTTCTAGCATGTTTGGTTGAAATTGGAAATTTACATTTTTCACTTTTGTCAGACAATTGCAATATTCTCACAATAAGCTAATTAGCTCAATTGGAGCATTTCTAGCATGTTTAGTTGAAATTGGAAATTTACATTTTTCACTTTTGTCAGACAATTGCAATATTCTCTCAATAAGCTAATTAGCTCAATTGGAGCATTTCTAGCATGTTTGGTTGAAATTGGAAATTTACATTTTTCAGCTTTGTCAGACGTTTGTAAAATTCTTACAGTAGGCTTATTTGCGCAATTTGAGCATTTCTAGCATGTTTGGTTGAAATTGGAAATTTACATTTTTCAGTTTTGTCAGACGTTTGTAATATTCTCACAATAAGCTAATTAGCTCAAATGGAGCATTTCTAGCATGTTTGGTTGAAATTGGAATTTTACATTTTTCACTTTTGTCAGACAATTGCAATATTCTCACAATAAGCTAATTAGCTCAATTGGAGCATTTCTAGCATGTTTGGTTGAAATTGGAAATTTACATTTTTCACTTTTGTCAGACAATTGCAATATTCTCACAATAAGCTAATTAGCTCAATTGGAGCATTTCTAGCATGTTTAGTTGAAATTGGAAATTTACATTTTTCAGTTTTGTCATACGTTTGTAATATTCTCACAATAAGCTAATTAGCTCAATTGGAGCATTTCTAGCATGTTTAGTTGAAATTGGAAATTTACCTTTTTCAGTTTTGTCAGACGTTTGTAATATTCTCACAATAAGCTAATTAGCTCAATTGTAGCATTTCTAGCATGTTTGGTTGAAATTGGAAATTTACATTTTTCAGTTTTGTCAGACGTTTGTAATATTCTCACAATAAGCTAATTAGCTCAATTGGAGCATTTCTAGCATGTTTGGTTGAAATTGGAAATTTACATTTATTAGTTTTGTCAGACGTTTGTAATATTCTCACAAAAAGTTGATTAGCTCAAATGGAGCATTTCTAGCATGTTTGGTTGAAATTGGAAATTTACATTTTTCAGTTTTGTCAGACGTTTGTAATATTCTCACAATAAGCTAATTAGCTCAATTGGAGCATTTCTAGCATGTTTGGTTGAAATTGAAAATTTAAATTTTCAGTTTTGTCAGACGTTTGTAAAATTCTTACAGTAGGCTTATTTGCGCAATTGGAGCATTTCTAGCATGTTTGATTGAAATTGGAATTTTAAATTTTTCACTTTTGTCAGACGTTTGTAATATTCTCACAATAAGCTAATTAGCTCAATTGGAGCATTTCTAGCATGTTTGGTTGAAATTGGAAATTTACATTTTTCACTTTTGTCAGACGTTTGTAATATTCTCACAATAAGCTAATTAGCTCAATTGGAGCATTTCTAGCATAATTGGTTGAAATTGGAAAATTACATTTTTCGCTTTTGTCATACAATTGCAATATTCTCACAATAAGCTAATTAGCTCAATTGGAGCATTTCTAGCATGTTTGGTTGAAATTGGAAATTTACATTTTTCAGTTTTGTCAGACGTTTGTAATATTCTCACAATAAGCTAATTAGCTCAATTGGAGCATTTCTAGCATGTTTGGTTGAAATTGGAAATTCACATTTTTCAGTTTAGTCAGACGTTTGTAATATTCTCACAATAAGCTAATTAGCTCAATTGGAGCATTTCTAGCATGTTTGGTTGAAATTGGAAATTTACATTTTCCACTTTTGTCAGACAATTGCAATATTCTCTCAATAAGCTAATTAGCTCAATTGGAGCATTTCTAGCATGTTTTGTTGAAATTGGAAATTCACATTTTTCAGTTTTGTCAGACATTTGTAAATTTCTTACAGTAGGCTTATTTGCACATTTTGAGCATTTCTAGCATGTTTGGTTGAAATTGGAAATTTACATTTTTCACTTTTGTCAGACGTTTGTAATATTCTCACAATAAGCTAATTAGCTCAATTGGAGCATTTCTAGCATGTTTGGTTGAAATTGGAAACTTACATTTTTCACTTTTGTCAGACAATTGCAATATTCTCACAATAAGCTAATTAGCTCAATTGGAGCATTTCTAGCATGTTTGGTTGAAATTGGAAATTTACATTTTTCACTTTTGTCAGACGTTTGTAATATTCTCACAATAAGCTAATTAGCTCAATTGGAGCATTTCTAGCATGTTTGGTTGAAATTGGAAATTTACACTTTTCACTTTTGTCAGACAATTGCAATATTCTCTCAATAAGCTAATTAGCTCAATTGGAGCATTTCTAGCATGTTTGGTTGAAATTGGAAGTTTACATTTTCCAGTTTTGTCAGACGTTTGTAAAATTTTTAGAATAGGCTTATTTGCGAAATTTGAGCATTTCTAGCATGTTTGGTTGAAATTGGAAATTTACATTTTTCACTTTTGTCAGACGTTTGTAATATTCTCACAATAAGCTAATTAGCTCAATTGGAGCATTTCTAGCATGTTTGGTTGAAATTGGAAATTTACATTTTTCAGTGTTGTCAGACGTTTGTAATATTCTCACAATAAGCTAATTAGCTCAATTGGAGCATTTCTAGCATGTTTGGTTGAAATTGAAAATTTACATTTTTCAGTGCTGTCAGACGTTTGTAATATTCTCACAATGAGCTAACTAGCTCAATTGGAGCATTTCTAGCATGTTTGGTTGAAATTGGAAATTTACATTTTTCAGTTTTGTCAGACGTTTGTAAAATTCTTACAGTAAGCTTATTTCCGCATTTGGAGCATTTCTAGCATGTTTGGTTGAAATTGGAAATTTACATTTTTCAGTTTTGTCAGACGTTTGTAATATTCTCACAATAAGCTAATTAGCTCAATTGGAGCATTTCTAGCATGTTTGGTTGAAATTGGAAATTTTTATTTTCCACTTTTGTCAGACGTTTGTAAAAGTCTTACAGTAGGCTTATTTGCGCAATTTGAGCATTTCTAGCATGTTTGGTTGAAATTGGAAATTTACATTTTTCACTTTTGTCAGACAATTGCAATATTCTCTCAATAAGCTAATTAGCTCAATTGGAGCATTTCTAGCATGTTTGGTTGAAATTGGAAATTTACATTTTTCAGTTTTGTCAGACGTTTGTAATATTCTTACAGTAGGCTTATATGCGCAATTTGAGCATTTCTAGCATGTTTGGTTGAAATTGGAAATTTACATTTTTCAGTTTTGTCAGACGTTTGTAATATTCTCACAATAAGCTATTTAGCTCAATTGGAGCATTTTTATCATGTTTGGTTGAAATTGGAAAATTACATTTTTCAGTTTTGTCAGACGTTTGTAATAATCTCACAATAAGCTAATTAGCTCAATTGGAGCATTTCTAGCATGTTTGGTTGAAATTGGAAATTTACATTTTTCAGTTTTGTCAGACGTTTGTAATATTCTCACAATAAGCTAATTAGCTCAATTGGAGCATTTCTAGCACGTTTGGTTGAAATTGGAAATTTACATTTTTCAGTTTGCTCAGACGTTTGTAATATTCTCACAATAAGCTAATTAGTTCAATTGGAGCATTTCTAGCATGTTTGGTTGAAATTGGAAATTTACATTTTTCACTTTTTTCAGACAATTGCAATATTCTCACAATAAGCTAATTAGCTCAATTGGAGCATTTCTAGCATGTTTGGTTGAAATTGGAAATTTACATTTTTCAGTTTTGTCAGACGTTTGTAAAATTCTTACAGTAGGCTCATTTGCGCAATTGGAGCATTTCTAGCATGTTTGGTTGAAATTGGAAATTCACATTTTTCAGTTTAGTCAGACGTTTGTAATATTCTCACAATAAGCTAATTGGCTCAATTGGAGCATTTCTAGCATGTTTGGTTGAAATTGGAAATTTACATTTTTCAGTTTTGTCAGACGTTTGTAATATTCTCACAATAAGCTAATTAGCTCAATTGGAGCATTTCTAGCATGTTTGGTTGAAATTGGAAATTTACATTTTTCAGTTTTGTCACACGTTTGTAATATTCTAACAATAAGCTAATTAGCTCAATTGGAGCATTTCTAGCATGTTTGGTTAAAATTGGAAATTACATTTTTCAGTTTTGTCAGACAATTGCAATATTCTATCAATAAGCTAGTTAGCTCAATTGGAGCATTTCTAGCATGTTTGGTTGAAATTGGAAATTTCTATTTTTCAGTTTTGTCAGACGTTTGTAATATTCTCACAATAAGCTAATTAGCTCAATTGGAGCATTTCTAGCATGTTTGGTTGAAATTGGAAAATTACATTTTTCAGTTTGGTCAGACGTTTGTAATATTCTCACAATAAGCTAATTAGCTCAATTGGAGCATTTCTAGCATGTTTGGTTGAAATTGGAAATTTACATTTTTCACTTTTGTCGGACGTTTGTAATATTCTGACGATAAGCTAATTAGCTCAATTGGAGCATTTCTAGCATGTTTAGTTGAAATTGGAAATTTACATTTTTCAGTTTTGTCAGAAGTTTGTAATATTCTCACAATAAGCTAACTAGCTCAATTGGAGCATTTCTAGCATGTTTGGTTGAAATTGAAAATTTACATTTTTCAGTTTTGTCAGACGTTTGTACACTTCTTACAGTAAGCTTATTTCCGCATTTGGAGCATTTCTAGCATGTTTGGTTGAAATTGGAAATTTACATTTTTTAGTTTTGTCAGACGTTTGTAATATTCTCAAAATAAGCTAATTAGCTCAATTGGAGCATTTCTAGCATGTTTAGTTGAAATTGGAAATTTGCATTTTTCACTTTTGTCAGACAATTGCAATATTCTCTCAATAAGCTAATTAGCTCAATTGGAGCATTTCTAGCATGTTTGGTTGAAATTGGAAATTTACATTTTTCAGCTTTGTCAGACGTTTGTAAAATTCTTACAGTAGGCTTATTTGCGCAATTTGAGCATTTCTAGCATGTTTGGTTGAAATTGGAAATTTACATTTTTCAGTTTTGTCAGACGTTTGTAATATTCTCACAATAAGCTAATTAGCTCAATTGGAGCATTTCTAGCATGTTTGGTTGAAATTGGAATTTTACATTTTTCACTTTTGTCAGACAATTGCAATATTCTCACAATAAGCTAATTAGCTCAATTGGAGCATTTCTAGCATGTTTGGTTGAAATTGGAAATTTACATTTTTCACTTTTGTCAGACAATTGCAATATTCTCACAATAAGCTAATTAGCTCAATTGGAGCCTTTCTAGCATGTTTGGTTGAAATTGGAAATTTACATTTTTCACTTTTGTCAGACAATTGCAATATTCTCACAATAAGCTAATTAGCTCAATTGGAGCATTTCTAGCATGTTTAGTTGAAATTGGAAATTTGCATTTTTCACTTTTGTCAGACAATTGCAATATTCTCACAATAAGCTAATTAGCTCAATTGGAGCATTTCTAGCATGTTTGGTTGAAATTGGAAATTTACATTTTTCAGCTTTGTCAGACGTTTGTAAAATTCTTACAGTAGGCTTATTTGCGCAATTTGAGCATTTCTAGCATGTTTGGTTGAAATTGGAAATTTACATTTTTCAGTTTTGTCAGACGTTTGTAATATTCTCACAATAAGCTAATTAGCTCAATTGGAGCATTTCTAGCATGTTTGGTTGAAATTGGAATTTTACATTTTTCACTTTTGTCAGACAATTGCAATATTCTCACAATAAGCTAATTAGCTCAATTGGAGCATTTCTAGCATGTTTGGTTGAAATTGGAAATTTACATTTTTCACTTTTGTCAGACAATTGCAATATTCTCACAATAAGCTAATTAGCTCAATTGGAGCCTTTCTAGCATGTTTGGTTGAAATTGGAAATTTACATTTTTCACTTTTGTCAGACAATTGCAATATTCTCACAATAAGCTAATTAGCTCAATTGGAGCATTTCTAGCATGTTTAGTTGAAATTGGAAATTTACATTTTTCAGTTTTGTCATACGTTTGTAATATTCTCACAATAAGCTAATTAGCTCAATTGGAGCATTTCTAGCATGTTTAGTTGAAATTGGAAATTTACCTTTTTCAGTTTTGTCAGACGTTTGTAATATTCTCACAATAAGCTAATTAGCTCAATTGGAGCATTTCTAGCATGTTTGGTTGAAATTGGAAATTTACATTTTTCAGTTTTGTCAGACGTTTGTAATATTCTCACAATAAGCTAATTAGCTCAATTGGAGCATTTCTAGCATGTTTGGTTGAAATTGGAAATTTACATTTATTAGTTTTGTCAGACGTTTGTAATATTCTCACAAAAAGTTGATTAGCTCAAATGGAGCATTTCTAGCATGTTTGGTTGAAATTGGAAATTTACATTTTTCAGTTTTGTCAGACGTTTGTAATATTCTCACAATAAGCTAATTAGCTCAATTGGAGCATTTCTAGCATGTTTGGTTGAAATTGAAAATTTAAATTTTCAGTTTTGTCAGACGTTTGTAAAATTCTTACAGTAGGCTTATTTGCGCAATTTGAGCATTTCTAGCATGTTTGGTTGAAATTGGAAATTTACATTTTTCACTTTTGTCAGACAATTGCAATATTCTCACAATAAGCTAATTAGCTCAATTGGAGCCTTTCTAGCATGTTTGGTTGAAATTGGAAATTTACATTTTTCACTTTTGTCAGACAATTGCAATATTCTCACAATAAGCTAATTAGCTCAATTGGAGCATTTCTAGCATGTTTAGTTGAAATTGGAAATTTACATTTTTCACTTTTGTCAGACAATTGCAATATTCTCTCAATAAGCTAATTAGCTCAATTGGAGCATTTCTAGCATGTTTGGTTGAAATTGGAAATTTACATTTTTCAGCTTTGTCAGACGTTTGTAAAATTCTTACAGTAGGCTTATTTGCGCAATTTGAGCATTTCTAGCATGTTTGGTTGAAATTGGAAATTTACATTTTTCAGTT
This sequence comes from Watersipora subatra, assembly GCF_963576615.1. Classification (NCBI taxonomy): domain Eukaryota; kingdom Metazoa; phylum Bryozoa; class Gymnolaemata; order Cheilostomatida; family Watersiporidae; genus Watersipora; species Watersipora subatra. The sequence continues at coordinate 331,882 of NW_027045383.1, forward strand.
TTGTCAGACGTTTGTAATATTCTCACAATAAGCTAATTAGCTCAATTGGAGCATTTCTAGCATGTTTGGTTGAAATTGGAATTTTACATTTTTCACTTTTGTCAGACAATTGCAATATTCTCACAATAAGCTAATTAGCTCAATTGGAGCATTTCTAGCATGTTTGGTTGAAATTGGAAATTTACATTTTTCACTTTTGTCAGACAATTGCAATATTCTCACAATAAGCTAATTAGCTCAATTGGAGCCTTTCTAGCATGTTTGGTTGAAATTGGAAATTTACATTTTTCACTTTTGTCAGACAATTGCAATATTCTCACAATAAGCTAATTAGCTCAATTGGAGCATTTCTAGCATGTTTAGTTGAAATTGGAAATTTGCATTTTTCACTTTTGTCAGACAATTGCAATATTCTCACAATAAGCTAATTAGCTCAATTGGAGCATTTCTAGCATGTTTGGTTGAAATTGGAAATTTACATTTTTCAGTTTTGTCAGACGTTTGTAATATTATTACAATAAGCTAATTAGCTCAATTAGAGCATTTCTAGCATGTTTGGTTGAAATTGGAAATTTACATTTTTCACTTTTGTCAGACAATTGCAATATTCTCACAATAAGCTAATTAGCTCAATTGGAGTATTTCTAGCATGTTTGGTTGAAATTGGAAATTTACATTTTTCAGTTTTGTCAGACGTTTGTAATATTCTCACAATAAGCTAATTAGCTCAATTGGAGCATTTCTAGCATGTTTGGTTGAAATTGGAAATTTACATTTTTCAGTTTTGTCAGACGTTTGTAATATTCTCACAATAAGCTAATTAGCTCAATTGGAGCATTTCTAGCATGTTTGGTTGAAATTGGAAATTTACATTTTTCACTTTTGTCAGACAATTGCAATATTCTCACAATAAGCTAATTAGCTCAATTGGAGCATTTCTAGCATGTTTGGTTGAAATTGGAAATTTACATTTTTCAGTTTTGTCAGACGTTTGTAATATTATTACAATAAGCTAATTAGCTCAATTAGAGCATTTCTAGCATGTTTGGTTGAAATTGGAAATTTACATTTTTCAGTTTTGTCAGACGTTTGTAATATTCTCACAATAAGCTAATTAGCTCAATTGGAGCATTTCTAGCATGTTTGGTTGAAATTGGAAATTTACATTTTTCACTTTTGTCAGACAATTGCAATATTCTCACAATAAGCTAATTAGCTCAATTGGAGCATTTCTAGCATGTTTGGTTGAAATTGGAAATTTACATTTTTCAGTTTTGTCAGACGTTTGTAATATTATTACAATAAGCTAATTAGCTCAATTAGAGCATTTCTAGCATGTTTGGTGGAAATTGGAAATTTACATTTTTCATGTTTGTCAGACGTTTGTAATATTCTCACAGTAAGCTAATTAGCTCAATTGGAGCATTTCTAGCATGTTTGGTTGAAATTGGAAATTTACATTTTTCACTTTTGTCAGACAATTGCAATATTCTCACAATAAGCTAATTAGCTCAATTGGAGCATTTCTAGCATGTTTGGTTGAAATTGGAAATTTACATTTTTCACTTTTGTCAGACAATTGCAATATTCTCACAATAAGCTAATTAGCTCAATTGGAGCATTTCTAGCATGTTTGGTTGAAATTGGAAATTTACATTTTTCACTTTTGTCAGACGTTTGTAATATTCTCACAATAAGCTAATTAGCTCAATTGGAGCATTTCTAGCATGTTTGGTTGAAATTGAAAATTTACATTTTTCAGTTTTGTCAGACGTTTGTAATATTCTCACAATAAGCTAATTAGCTCAATTGGAGCATTTCTAGCATGTTTGGTTGAAATTGGAAATTTACATTTTTCACTTTTGTCAGACGTTTGTAAAAGTCTTACAGTAGGCTTATTTGCGCAATTTGAGCAATTCTAGCATGTTTGGTTGAAATTGGAAATTTACATTTTTCACTTTTGTCAGACGTTTGTAATATTCTCACAATAAGCTAATTAGCTTAATTGGAGCATTTCTAGCATGTTTGGTTGAAATTGGAAATTTACATTTTCACTTTTCCCAGACAATTGTAATATTCTCACAATAAGCTAATTAGCTCAATTGGAGCATTTCTAGCATGTTTGGTTCAAATTGGAAATTTACATTTTTCACTTTTGTCAGACGTTTGTAATATTCTCACAATAAGCTAATTAGCTCAATTGGAGCATTTCTAGCATGTTTGGTTGAAATTGGAAATTTACATTTTTCAGTTTTGTCAGACGTTTGTAATATTCTCACAATAAGCTAATTAGCTCAATTGGAGCATTTCTAGCATGTTTGGTTGAAAATGGAAATTTACATTTTTCACTTTTGTCAGACAATTGCAATATTCTCACAATAAGCTAATTAGCTCAATTGGAGCATTTCTAGCATGTTTGGTTGAATTTGGAAATTTACAATTTTCACTTTTGTTAGACAATTGCAATATTCTCACAATAAGCTAATTAGGTCAATTGGAGCATTTCTAGCATGTTTGGTTGAAATTGGAAATTTACATTTTTCACTTTTGTCAGACAATTGCAATATTCTCACAATAAGCTAATTAGCTCAATTGGAGCATTTCTAGCATGTTTGGTTGAAATTGGAAATTTACATTTTTCACTTTTGTCAGACAATTGCAATATTCTCACAATAAGCTAATTAGCTCAATTGGAGCATTTCTAGCATGTTTGGTTGAAATTGGAAATTTACATTTTTCAGTTTTGTCAGACGTTTGTAATATTCTCACAATAAGCTAATTAGCTCAATTGGAGCATTTCTAGCATGTTTGGTTGAAATTGGAAATTTACATTTTTCACTTTTGTCAGACGTTTGTAATATTCTCACAATAAGCTAATTAGCTCAATTGGAGCATTTCTAGCATGTTTGGTTGAAATTGGAAATTTACATTTTTCAGTTTTGTCAGACGTTTGTAATATTCTCACAATAAGCTAATTAGCTCAATTGGAGCATTTCTAGCATGTTTGGTTGAAATTGGAAATTTACATTTTTCACTTTTGTCAGACGTTTGTAATATTCTCACAATAAGCTAATTAGCTCAATTGGAGCATTTCTAGCATGTTTGGTTGAAATTGGAAATTTACATTTTTCAGTTTTGTCAGACGTTTGTAATATTCTCACAATAAGCTAATTAGCTCAATTGGAGCATTTCTAGCATGTTTGGTTGAAATTGGAAATTTACATTTTTCACTTTTGTCAGACAATTGCAATATTCTCACAATAAGCTAATTAGCTCAATTGGAGCATTTCTAGCATGTTTGGTTGAAATTGGAAATTTACATTTTTCAGTGTTATCAGACGTTTGTAATATTCTCACAATAAGCTAATTAGCTCAATTGGAGCATTTCTAGCATGTTTGGTTGAAATTGGAAATTTACATTTTTCAGTTTTGTCAGACGTTTGTAATATTCTCACAATAAGCTAATTAGCTCAATTGGAGCATTTCTAGCATGTTTGGTTGAAATTGGAAATTTACATTTTTCACTTTTGTCAGACGTTTGTAATATTCTCACAATAAGCTAATTAGCTCAATTGGAGCATTTCTAGCATGTTTGGTTGAAATTGGAAATTTACATTTTTCAGTTTTGTCAGACGTTTGTAATATTCTCACAATAAGCTAATTAGCTCAATTGGAGCATTTCTAGCATGTTTGGTTGAAATTGGAAATTTACATTTTTCACTTTTGTCAGACGTTTGTAATATTCTCACAATAAGCTAATTAGCTCAATTGGAGCATTTCTAGCATGTTTGGTTGAAATTGGAAATTTACATTTTTCACTTTTGTCAGACAATTGCAATATTCTCACAATAAGCTAATTAGCTCAATTGGAGCATTTCTAGCATGTTTGGTTGAAATTGGAAATTTACATTTTTCACTTTTGTCAGACGTTTGTAATCAAACATTTCAACCAAACATGCTTGAAATGCTCCAATTGAGCTAATTAGCTTATTGTGAGAATATTACAAACGTCTGACAAAAGTGAAAAATGTAAACTTCCAATTTCAACCAAACATGCTAGAAATGCTCCAATTGAGCTAATTAGCTTATTGTGAGAATATTGCAATTGTCTGACAAAAGTGAAAAATGTAAATTTCCAATTTCAACCAAACATGCTAGAAATGCTCCAATTGAGCTAATTAGCTTATTGTGAGAGTATTGCAATCGTCTGACAAAAGTGAAAAATGTAAATTTTCAATTTCAACCAAACATGCTAGAAATGCTCCAATTGAGCTAATTAGCTTATTGTGAGAATATTGCAATTGTCTGACAAAAGTGAAAAATGTAAATTTCCAATTTCAACCAAACATGCTAGAAATGCTCCAATTGAGCTAATTAGCTTATTGTGAGAATATTACAAACGTCTGACAAAACTGAAAATTGTAAATTTCCAATTTCAACCAAACATGCTAGAAATGCTCCAATTGAGCTACTTAGCTTATTGTGAGAATATTACAAACGTCTGACAAAACTGAAAAATGTAAATTTCCAATTTCAACCAAACATGCTAGAAATGCTTCAATTGAGCTAATTAGCTTATTGAGAGAATATTGCAATTGTCTGACAAAAGTGAAAAATGTAAATTTCCAATTTCAACCAAACATGCTAGAAATGCTCCAATTGAGCTAATTAGCTTATTGTGAGAATATTACAAACGTCTGACAAAACTGAAGAAAATGTAAATTTCCAATTTCAACCAAACATGCTAGAAATGCTCCAATTGAGCTACTTATTTATTGTGAGAATATTACAAACGTCTGACATAACTGAAAAATGTAAATTTCCAATTTCAACCAAACATGCTAGAAATGCTCCAATTGAGCTAATTAGCTTATTGTGAGAATATTGCAATTGTCTGACAAAAGCGAAAAATGTAAATTTCCAATTTCAACCAAACATGTTAGAAAACCTCCAATTGAGCTAATTAGCTTATTGTGAGAATATTACAAACGTCTGACAAAAGTGAAAAATGTAAATTTCCAATTTCAACCAAACATGCTAGAAATGCTCCAATTGAGCTCATTAGCTTATTGAGAGAATATTACAAACGTCTGACAAAAGTGAAAAATGTAAATTTCCAATTTCAACCAAACATGCTAGAAATGCTCCAATTGAGCTAATTAGCTTATTGTGAGAATATTGCAATTGTCTGACAAAAGTGAAAAATGTAAATTTCCAATTTCAACCAAACATGCTAGAAATGTTCCAATTGAGCTAATTAGCTTATTGTGAGAATATTGCAATTGTCTGACAAAAGTGAAAAATGTAAATTTCCAATTTCAACCAAACATGCTAGAAATGCTCCAATTGAGCTAATTAGCTTATTGTGAGAATATTGCAATTGTCTGACAAAAGTGAAAAATGTAAATTTCCAATTTCAACCAAACATGCTAGAAATGCTCCAATTGAGCTAATTAGCTTATTGTGAGAATATTACAAACGTCTGACAAAAGTGAAAAATGTAAATTTCCAATTTCAACCAAACATGCTAGAAATGCTCCAATTGAGCTAATTAGCTTATTGTGAGAATATTACAAACGTCTGACAAAAGTGAAAAATGTAAATTTCCAATTTCAACCAAACATGCTAGAAATGCTCCAATTGAGCTAATTAGCTTATTGTGAGAATATTGCAATTGTCTGACAAAAGTGAAAAATGTAAATTGCCAATTTCATCCAAACATGCTAGAAATGCTCCAATTGAGCTAATTAGCTTATTGTGAGAATATTACAAACGTCTGACAAAAGTGAAAAATGTAAATTTCCAAATTCAACCAAACATGCTAGAAATGCTCCAATTGAGCTAATTAGCTTATTGTTAGAATATTACAAACGTCTGACAAAACTGAAAAATTTAAATTTCCAATTTCAACCAAACATGCTAGAAATGCTCCAATTGAGCTAATTAGCTTATTGTGAGAATATTACAAACGTCTGACAAAAGTGAAAAATGTAAATTTCCAATTTCAACCAAACATGCTAGAAATGCTCCAATTGAGCTAATTAGCTTATTGTGAGAATATTGCAATTGTCTGACAAAAGTGAAAAATGTAAATTTCCAATTTCAACCAAACATGCTAGAAATGCTCCAATTGAGCCAATTAGCTTATTGTGAAAATATTGCAATTGTCTGACAAAAGTGAAAAATGTAAATTTTCAATTTCAACCAAACATGCTAGAAATGCTCCAATTGAGCTAATTAGCTTATTGTGAGAATATTGCAATTGTCTGACAAAAGTGAAAAATGTAAATTCCCAATTTCAACCAAACATGCTAGAAATGCTCCAATTGAGCTAATTAGCTTATTGTGAGAATATTACAAACGTCTGACAAAACTGAAAAATGTAAATTTCCAATTTCAACCAAACATGCTAGAAATGCTCCAATTGAGCTAATTAGCTTATTGTGAGAATATTGCAATTGTCTAACAAAAGTGAAAATTGTAAATTTCCAAATTCAACCAAACATGCTAGAAATGCTCCAATTGAGCTAATTAGCTTATTGTGAGAATATTACAAACGTCTGACAACACTGAAAAATGTAAATTTCCAATTTCAACCAAACATGCTAGAAATGCTCCAATTGAGCTAATTAGCTTATTGTGAGAATATTACAAACGTCTGACAACACTGAAAAATGTAAATTTCCAATTTCAACCAAACATGCTAGAAATGCTCCAATTGAGCTAATTAGCTTATTGTGAGAATATTGCAATTGTCTGACAAAAGTGAAAAATGTAAATTTCCAATTTCAACCAAACATGCTAGAAATGCTCCAATTGAGCTAATTAGCTTATTGTGAGAATATTACAAACGTCTGACAAAACTGAAAAATGTAAATTTCCAATTTCAACCAAACATGCTAGAAATGCTCCAATTGAGCTAATTAGCTTATTGTGAGAATATTACAAACGTCTGACAAAACTGAAAAATGTAAATTTCCAATTTCAACCAAACATGCTAGAAATGCTCCAATTGAGCTAATTAGCTTATTGTGAGAATATTACAAACGTCTGACAAAAGTGAAAAATGTAAATTTCCAATTTCAACCAAACATGCTAGAAATGCTCCAATTGAGCTAATTAGCTTATTGTGAGAATATTACAAACGTCTGACAAAACTGAAAAATGTAAATTTCCAATTTCACCCAAACATGCTAGAAATGCTCCAATTGAGCTAATTAGCTTATTGTGAGAATATTGCAATTGTCTGACAAAAGTGAAAAATGTAAATTACCAATTTCAACCAAACATGCTAGAAATGCTCCAATTGAGCTAATTAGCTTATTGTGAGAATATTGCAATTGTCTGACAAAAGTGAAAAATGTAAATTTCCAATTTCAACCAAACATGCTAGAAATGCTCCAATTGACCTAATTAGCTTATTGTGAGAATATTGCAATTGTCTAACAAAAGTGAAAATTGTAAATTTCCAAATTCAACCAAACATGCTAGAAATGCTCCAATTGAGCTAATTAGCTTATTGTGAGAATATTGCAATTGTCTGACAAAAGTGAAAAATGTAAATTTCCAATTTCAACCAAACATGCTAGAAATGCTCCAATTGAGCTAATTAGCTTATTGTGAGAATATTGCAATTGTCTGACAAAAGTGAAAAATGTAAATTTCCAATTTCAACCAAACATGCTAGAAATGCTCCAATTGAGCTAATTAGCTTATTGTGAGAATATTACAAACGTCTGACAACACTGAAAAATGTAAATTTCCAATTTCAACCAAACATGCTAGAAATGCTCCAATTGAGCTAATTAGCTTATTGTGAGAATATTACAAACGTCTGACAAAACTGAAAAATTTAAATTTCCAATTTCAACCAAACATGCTAGAAATGCTCCAATTGAGCTAATTAGCTTATTGTGAGAATATTACAAACGTCTGACAAAAGTGAAAAATGTAAATTTCCAATTTCAACCAAACATGCTAGAAATGCTCCAATTGAGCTAATTAGCCTTTTGTGAGAATATTACAAACGTCTGACAAAAGTGAAAAATGTAAATTTCCAATTTCAACCAAACATGCTAGAAATGCTCCAATTGAGCTAATTAGCTTATTGTGAGAATATTACAAACGTCTGACAAAACTGAAAAATGTAAATTTCCAATTTCAACCAAACATGCTAGAAATGCTCCAATTGAGCAAATTAGCTTATTGTGAGAATATTGCAATTGTCTGACAAAAGTGAAAAATGTAAATTTCCAATTTCAACCAAACATGCTAGAAATGCTCCAATTGAGCTAATTAGCTTATTGTGAGAATATTGCAATTGTCTGACAAAAGTGAAAAATGTAAATTTCCAATTTCAACCAAACATGCTAGAAATGCTCCAATTGAGCTAATTAGCTTATTGTGAGAATATTGCAATTGTCTGACAAAAGTGAAAAATGTAAATTTCCAATTTCAACCAAACATGCTAGAAATGCTCCAATTGACCTAATTAGCTTATTGTGAGAATATTGCAATTGTCTGACAAAAGTGAAAAATGTAAATTGCCAATTTCATCCAAACATGCTAGAAATGCTCCAATTGAGCTAATTAGCTTATTGTGAGAATATTACAAACGTCTGACAAAAGTGAAAAATGTAAATTTCCAAATTCAACCAAACATGCTAGAAATGCTCCAATTGAGCTAATTAGCTTATTGTTAGAATATTACAAACGTCTGACAAAACTGAAAAATTTAAATTTCCAATTTCAACCAAACATGCTAGAAATGCTCCAATTGAGCTAATTAGCTTATTGTGAGAATATTACAAACGTCTGACAAAAGTGAAAAATGTAAATTTCCAATTTCAACCAAACATGCTAGAAATGCTCCAATTGAGCTAATTAGCTTATTGTGAGAATATTGCAATTGTCTGACAAAAGTGAAAAATGTAAATTTCCAATTTCAACCAAACATGCTAGAAATGCTCCAATTGAGCCAATTAGCTTATTGTGAGAATATTGCAATTGTCTGACAAAAGTGAAAAATGTAAATTTTCAATTTCAACCAAACATGCTAGAAATGCTCCAATTGAGCTAATTAGCTTATTGTGAGAATATTGCAATTGTCTGACAAAAGTGAAAAATGTAAATTCCCAATTTCAACCAAACATGCTAGAAATGCTCCAATTGAGCTAATTAGCTTATTGTGAGAATATTACAAACGTCTGACAAAACTGAAAAATGTAAATTTCCAATTTCAACCAAACATGCTAGAAATGCTCCAATTGAGCTAATTAGCTTATTGTGAGAATATTGCAATTGTCTAACAAAAGTGAAAATTGTAAATTTCCAAATTCAACCAAACATGCTAGAAATGCTCCAATTGAGCTAATTAGCTTATTGTGAGAATATTACAAACGTCTGACAACACTGAAAAATGTAAATTTCCAATTTCAACCAAACATGCTAGAAATGCTCCAATTGAGCTAATTAGCTTATTGTGAGAATATTACAAACGTCTGACAACACTGAAAAATGTAAATTTCCAATTTCAACCAAACATGCTAGAAATGCTCCAATTGAGCTAATTAGCTTATTGTGAGAATATTGCAATTGTCTGACAAAAGTGAAAAATGTAAATTTCCAATTTCAACCAAACATGCTAGAAATGCTCCAATTGAGCTAATTAGCTTATTGTGAGAATATTACAAACGTCTGACAAAACTGAAAAATGTAAATTTCCAATTTCAACCAAACATGCTAGAAATGCTCCAATTGAGCTAATTAGCTTATTGTGAGAATATTACAAACGTCTGACAAAACTGAAAAATGTAAATTTCCAATTTCAACCAAACATGCTAGAAATGCTCCAATTGAGCTAATTAGCTTATTGTGAGAATATTACAAACGTCTGACAAAAGTGAAAAATGTAAATTTCCAATTTCAACCAAACATGCTAGAAATGCTCCAATTGAGCTAATTAGCCTTTTGTGAGAATATTACAAACGTCTGACAAAAGTGAAAAATGTAAATTTCCAATTTCAACCAAACATGCTAGAAATGCTCCAATTGAGCTAATTAGCTTATTGTGAGAATATTACAAACGTCTGACAAAACTGAAAAATGTAAATTTCCAATTTCACCCAAACATGCTAGAAATGCTCCAATTGAGCTAATTAGCTTATTGTGAGAATATTGCAATTGTCTGACAAAAGTGAAAAATGTAAATTTCCAATTTCAACCAAACATGCTAGAAATGCTCCAATTGAGCTAATTAGCTTATTGTGAGAATATTGCAATTGTCTGACAAAAGTGAAAAATGTAAATTTCCAATTTCAACCAAACATGCTAGAAATGCTCCAATTGAGCTAATTAGCTTATTGTGAGAATATTGCAATTGTCTAACAAAAGTGAAAATTGTAAATTTCCAAATTCAACCAAACATGCTAGAAATGCTCCAATTGAGCTAATTAGCTTATTGTGAGAATATTGCAATTGTCTGACAAAAGTGAAAAATGTAAATTTCCAATTTCAACCAAACATGCTAGAAATGCTCCAATTGAGCTAATTAGCTTATTGTGAGAATATTGCAATTGTCTGACAAAAGTGAAAAATGTAAATTTCCAATTTCAACCAAACATGCTAGAAATGCTCCAATTGAGCTAATTAGCTTATTGTGAGAATATTACAAACGTCTGACAACACTGAAAAATGTAAATTTCCAATTTCAACCAAACATGCTAGAAATGCTCCAATTGAGCTAATTAGCTTATTGTGAGAATATTACAAACGTCTGACAAAACTGAAAAATTTAAATTTCCAATTTCAACCAAACATGCTAGAAATGCTCCAATTGAGCTAATTAGCTTATTGTGAGAATATTACAAACGTCTGACAAAAGTGAAAAATGTAAATTTCCAATTTCAACCAAACATGCTAGAAATGCTCCAATTGAGCTAATTAGCCTTTTGTGAGAATATTACAAACGTCTGACAAAAGTGAAAAATGTAAATTTCCAATTTCAACCAAACATGCTAGAAATGCTCCAATTGAGCTAATTAGCTTATTGTGAGAATATTACAAACGTCTGACAAAACTGAAAAATGTAAATTTCCAATTTCAACCAAACATGCTAGAAATGCTCCAATTGAGCAAATTAGCTTATTGTGAGAATATTGCAATTGTCTGACAAAAGTGAAAAATGTAAATTTCCAATTTCAACCAAACATGCTAGAAATGCTCCAATTGAGCTAATTAGCTTATTGTGAGAATATTGCAATTGTCTGACAAAAGTGAAAAATGTAAATTTCCAATTTCAACCAAACATGCTAGAAATGCTCCAATTGAGCTAATTAGCTTATTGTGAGAATATTGCAATTGTCTGACAAAAGTGAAAAATGTAAATTTCCAATTTCAACCAAACATGCTAGAAATGCTCCAATTGACCTAATTAGCTTATTGTGAGAATATTGCAATTGTCTAACAAAACTGAAAATTGTAAATTTCCAAATTCAATCAAACATGCTAGAAATGCTCCAATTGAGCTAATTAGCTTATTGTGAGAATATTGCAATTGTCTGACAAAAGTGAAAAATGTAAATTTCCAATTTCAACCAAACATGCTAGAAATGCTCCAATTGAGCTAATTAGCTTATTGTGAGAATATTGCAATTGTCTGACAAAAGTGAAAAATGTAAATTTCCAATTTCAACCAAACATGCTAGAAATGCTCCAATTGAGCTAATTAGCTTATTGTGAGAATATTACAAACGTCTGACAACACTGAAAAATGTAAATTTCCAATTTCAACCAAACATGCTAGAAATGCTCCAATTGAGCTAATTAGCTTATTGTGAGAATATTACAAACGTCTGACAAAACTGAAAAATTTAAATTTCCAATTTCAACCAAACATGCTAGAAATGCTCCAATTGAGCTAATTAGCTTATTGTGAGAATATTACAAACGTCTGACAAAAGTGAAAAATGTAAATTTCCAATTTCAACCAAACATGCTAGAAATGCTCCAATTGAGCTAATTAGCCTTTTGTGAGAATATTACAAACGTCTGACAAAAGTGAAAAATGTAAATTTCCAATTTCAACCAAACATGCTAGAAATGCTCCAATTGAGCTAATTAGCTTATTGTGAGAATATTACAAACGTCTGACAAAACTGAAAAATGTAAATTTCCAATTTCAACCAAACATGCTAGAAATGCTCCAATTGAGCAAATTAGCTTATTGTGAGAATATTGCAATTGTCTGACAAAAGTGAAAAATGTAAATTTCCAATTTCAACCAAACATGCTAGAAATGCTCCAATTGAGCTAATTAGCTTATTGTGAGAATATTGCAATTGTCTGACAAAAGTGAAAAATGTAAATTTCCAATTTCAACCAAACATGCTAGAAATGCTCCAATTGAGCTAATTAGCTTATTGTGAGAATATTGCAATTGTCTGACAAAAGTGAAAAATGTAAATTTCCAATTTCAACCAAACATGCTAGAAATGCTCCAATTGACCTAATTAGCTTATTGTGAGAATATTGCAATTGTCTGACAAAAGTGAAAAATGTAAATTGCCAATTTCATCCAAACATGCTAGAAATGCTCCAATTGAGCTAATTAGCTTATTGTGAGAATATTACAAACGTCTGACAAAAGTGAAAAATGTAAATTTCCAAATTCAACCAAACATGCTAGAAATGCTCCAATTGAGCTAATTAGCTTATTGTTAGAATATTACAAACGTCTGACAAAACTGAAAAATTTAAATTTCCAATTTCAACCAAACATGCTAGAAATGCTCCAATTGAGCTAATTAGCTTATTGTGAGAATATTACAAACGTCTGACAAAAGTGAAAAATGTAAATTTCCAATTTCAACCAAACATGCTAGAAATGCTCCAATTGAGCTAATTAGCTTATTGTGAGAATATTGCAATTGTCTGACAAAAGTGAAAAATGTAAATTTCCAATTTCAACCAAACATGCTAGAAATGCTCCAATTGAGCCAATTAGCTTATTGTGAGAATATTGCAATTGTCTGACAAAAGTGAAAAATGTAAATTTTCAATTTCAACCAAACATGCTAGAAATGCTCCAATTGAGCTAATTAGCTTATTGTGAGAATATTGCAATTGTCTGACAAAAGTGAAAAATGTAAATTCCCAATTTCAACCAAACATGCTAGAAATGCTCCAATTGAGCTAATTAGCTTATTGTGAGAATATTACAAACGTCTGACAAAACTGAAAAATGTAAATTTCCAATTTCAACCAAACATGCTAGAAATGCTCCAATTGAGCTAATTAGCTTATTGTGAGAATATTGCAATTGTCTAACAAAAGTGAAAATTGTAAATTTCCAAATTCAACCAAACATGCTAGAAATGCTCCAATTGAGCTAATTAGCTTATTGTGAGAATATTACAAACGTCTGACAACACTGAAAAATGTAAATTTCCAATTTCAACCAAACATGCTAGAAATGCTCCAATTGAGCTAATTAGCTTATTGTGAGAATATTGCAATTGTCTGACAAAAGTGAAAAATGTAAATTTCCAATTTCAACCAAACATGCTAGAAATGCTCCAATTGAGCTAATTAGCTTATTGTGAGAATATTACAAACGTCTGACAAAACTGAAAAATGTAAATTTCCAATTTCAACCAAACATGCTAGAAATGCTCCAATTGATCTAATTAGCTTATTGTGAGAATATTACAAACGTCTGACAAAACTGAAAAATGTAAATTTCCAATTTCAACCAAACATGCTAGAAATGCTCCAATTGAGCTAATTAGCTTATTGTGAGAATATTACAAACGTCTGACAAAAGTGAAAAATGTAAATTTCCAATTTCAACCAAACATGCTAGAAATGCTCCAATTGAGCTAATTAGCCTTTTGTGAGAATATTACAAACGTCTGACAAAAGTGAAAAATGTAAATTTCCAATTTCAACCAAACATGCTAGAAATGCTCCAATTGAGCTAATTAGCTTATTGTGAGAATATTACAAACGTCTGACAAAACTGAAAAATGTAAATTTCCAATTTCACCCAAACATGCTAGAAATGCTCCAATTGAGCTAATTAGCTTATTGTGAGAATATTGCAATTGTCTGACAAAAGTGAAAAATGTAAATTTCCAATTTCAACCAAACATGCTAGAAATGCTCCAATTGAGCTAATTAGCTTATTGTGAGAATATTGCAATTGTCTGACAAAAGTGAAAAATGTAAATTTCCAATTTCAACCAAACATGCTAGAAATGCTCCAATTGAGCTAATTAGCTTATTGTGAGAATATTGCAATTGTCTAACAAAAGTGAAAATTGTAAATTTCCAAATTCAACCAAACATGCTAGAAATGCTCCAATTGAGCTAATTAGCTTATTGTGAGAATATTGCAATTGTCTGACAAAAGTGAAAAATGTAAATTTCCAATTTCAACCAAACATGCTAGAAATGCTCCAATTGAGCTAATTAGCTTATTGTGAGAATATTGCAATTGTCTGACAAAAGTGAAAAATGTAAATTTCCAATTTCAACCAAACATGCTAGAAATGCTCCAATTGAGCTAATTAGCTTATTGTGAGAATATTACAAACGTCTGACAACACTGAAAAATGTAAATTTCCAATTTCAACCAAACATGCTAGAAATGCTCCAATTGAGCTAATTAGCTTATTGTGAGAATATTACAAACGTCTGACAAAACTGAAAAATTTAAATTTCCAATTTCAACCAAACATGCTAGAAATGCTCCAATTGAGCTAATTAGCTTATTGTGAGAATATTACAAACGTCTGACAAAAGTGAAAAATGTAAATTTCCAATTTCAACCAAACATGCTAGAAATGCTCCAATTGAGCTAATTAGCCTTTTGTGAGAATATTACAAACGTCTGACAAAAGTGAAAAATGTAAATTTCCAATTTCAACCAAACATGCTAGAAATGCTCCAATTGAGCTAATTAGCTTATTGTGAGAATATTACAAACGTCTGACAAAACTGAAAAATGTAAATTTCCAATTTCAACCAAACATGCTAGAAATGCTCCAATTGAGCAAATTAGCTTATTGTGAGAATATTGCAATTGTCTGACAAAAGTGAAAAATGTAAATTTCCAATTTCAACCAAACATGCTAGAAATGCTCCAATTGAGCTAATTAGCTTATTGTGAGAATATTGCAATTGTCTGACAAAAGTGAAAAATGTAAATTTCCAATTTCAACCAAACATGCTAGAAATGCTCCAATTGAGCTAATTAGCTTATTGTGAGAATATATCAATTGTCTGACAAAAGTGAAAAATGTAAATTTCCAATTTCAACCAAACATGCTAGAAATGCTCCAATTGACCTAATTAGCTTATTGTGAGAATATTGCAATTGTCTAACAAAACTGAAAATTGTAAATTTCCAAATTCAACCAAACATGCTAGAAATGCTCCAATTGAGCTAATTAGCTTATTGTGAGAATATTGCAATTGTCTGACAAAAGTGAAAAATGTAAATTTCCAATTTCAACCAAACATGCTAGAAATGCTCCAATTGAGCTAATTAGCTTATTGTGAGAATATTGCAATTGTCTGACAAAAGTGAAAAATGTAAATTTCCAATTTCAACCAAACATGCTAGAAATGCTCCAATTGAGCTAATTAGCTTATTGTGAGAATATTACAAACGTCTGACAACACTGAAAAATGTAAATTTCCAATTTCAACCAAACATGCTAGAAATGCTCCAATTGAGCTAATTAGCTTATTGTGAGAATATTACAAACGTCTGACAAAACTGAAAAATGTAAATTTCCAATTTCAACCAAACATGCTAGAAATGCTCCAATTGAGCTAATTAGCTTATTGTGAGAATATTACAAACGTCTGACAAAAGTGAAAAATGTAAATTTCCAATTTCAACCAAACATGCTAGAATTGCTCAAATTGCGCAAATAAGCCTACTGTAAGAATTTTACAAACGTCTGACAAAAGTGAAAAATGTAAATTTTCAATTTCAACCAAACATGCTAGAAATGCTCCAATTGACCTAATTAGCTTATTGTGAGAATATTACAAACGTCTGACAAAACTGAAAAATGTAAATTTCCAATTTCAACCAAACATGCTAGAAATGCTCCAATTGAGCTAATTAGCTTATTGTGAGAATATTACAAACGTCTGACAAAAGTGAAAAATGTAAATTTCCAATTTCAACCAAACATGCTAGAATTGCTCAAATTGCGCAAATACGCCTACTGTAAGAATTTTACAAACGTCTGACAAAAGTGAAAAATGTAAATTTTCAATTTCAACCAAACATGCTAGAAATGCTCCAATTGACCTAATTAGCTTATTGTGAGAATATTACAAACGTCTGACAACACTGAAAAATGTAAATTTCCAATTTCAACCAAACATGCTAGAAATGCTCCAATTGAGCTAATTAGCTTATTGTGAGAATATTGCAATTGTCTGACAAAAGTGAAAAATGTGAATTTCCAATTTCAACCAAACATGCTAAAAATGCTCCAATTGAGCTAATTAGCTTATTGTGAGAATATTACAAACGTCTGACAAAAGTGAAAAATGTAAATTTCCAATTTCAACCAAACATGCTAGAAATGCTCCAATTGAGCTAATTAGCTTATTGTGAGAATATTACAAACGTCTGACAAACATGAAAAATGTAAATTTCCAATTTCAACCAAACATGCTAGAAATGCTCTAATTGAGCTAATTAGCTTATTGTAATAATATTACAAACGTCTGACAAAACTGAAAAATGTAAATTTCCAATTTCAACCAAACATGCTAGAAATGCTCCAATTGAGCTAATTAGCTTATTGTGAGAATATTACAAACGTCTGACAAAAGTGAAAAATGTAAATTTCCAATTTCAACCAAACATGCTAGAAATGCTCCAATTGAGCTAATTAGCCTTTTGTGAGAATATTACAAACGTCTGACAAAAGTGAAAAATGTAAATTTCCAATTTCAACCAAACATGCTAGAAATGCTCCAATTGAGCTAATTAGCTAATTGTGAGAATATTACAAACGTCTGACAAAACTGAAAAATTTAAATTTCCAATTTCACCCAAACATGCTAGAAATGCTCCAATTGAGCTAATTAGCTTATTGTGAGAATATTACAAACGTCTGACAAAAGTGAAAAATGTAAATTTCCAATTTCAACCAAACATGCTAGAAATGCTCCAATTGAGCTAATTAGCTTATTGTGAGAATATTGCAATTGTCTGACAAAAGTGAAAAATGTAAATTTCCAATTTCAACCAAACATGCTAGAAATGCTCCAATTGAGCCAATTAGCTTATTGTGAGAATATTGCAATTGTCTGACAAAAGTGAAAAATGTAAATTTTCAATTTCAACCAAACATGCTAGAAATGCTCCAATTGAGCTAATTAGCTTATTGTGAGAATATTGCAATTGTCTGACAAAAGTGAAAAATGTAAATTCCCAATTTCAACCAAACATGCTAGAAATGCTCCAATTGAGCTAATTAGCTTATTGTGAGAATATTACAAACGTCTGACAAAACTGAAAAATGTAAATTTCCAATTTCAACCAAACATGCTAGAAATGCTCCAATTGAGCTAATTAGCTTATTGTGAGAATATTGCAATTGTCTAACAAAAGTGAAAATTGTAAATTTCCAATTTCAACCAAACATGCTAGAAATGCTCCAATTGAGCTAATTAGCTTATTGTGAGAATATTACAAACGTCTGACAACACTGAAAAATGTAAATTTCCAATTTCAACCAAACATGCTAGAAATGCTCCAATTGAGCTAATTAGCTTATTGTGAGAATATTGCAATTGTCTGACAAAAGTGAAAAATGTAAATTTCCAATTTCAACCAAACATGCTAGAAATGCTCCAATTGAGCTAATTAGCTTATTGTGAGAATATTACAAACGTCTGACAAAACTGAAAAATGTAAATTTCCAATTTCAACCAAACATGCTAGAAATGCTCCAATTGAGCTAATTAGCTTATTGTGAGAATATTACAAACGTCTGACAAAACTGAAAAATGTAAATTTCCAATTTCAACCAAACATGCTAGAAATGCTCCAATTGAGCTAATTAGCTTATTGTGAGAATATTACAAACGTCTGACAAAAGTGAAAAATGTAAATTTCCAATTTCAACCAAACATGCTAGAAATGCTCCAATTGAGCTAATTAGCCTTTTGTGAGAATATTACAAACGTCTGACAAAAGTGAAAAATGTAAATTTCCAATTTCAACCAAACATGCTAGAAATGCTCCAATTGAGCTAATTAGCTTATTGTGAGAATATTACAAACGTCTGACAAAACTGAAAAATGTAAATTTCCAATTTCACCCAAACATGCTAGAAATGCTCCAATTGAGCTAATTAGCTTATTGTGAGAATATTGCAATTGTCTGACAAAAGTGAAAAATGTAAATTTCCAATTTCAACCAAACATGCTAGAAATGCTCCAATTGAGCTAATTAGCTTATTGTGAGAATATTGCAATTGTCTGACAAAAGTGAAAAATGTAAATTTCCAATTTCAACCAAACATGCTAGAAATGCTCCAATTGAGCTAATTAGCTTATTGTGAGAATATTGCAATTGTCTAACAAAAGTGAAAATTGTAAATTTCCAAATTCAACCAAACATGCTAGAAATGCTCCAATTGAGCTAATTAGCTTATTGTGAGAATATTGCAATTGTCTGACAAAAGTGAAAAATGTAAATTTCCAATTTCAACCAAACATGCTAGAAATGCTCCAATTGAGCTAATTAGCTTATTGTGAGAATATTGCAATTGTCTGACAAAAGTGAAAAATGTAAATTTCCAATTTCAACCAAACATGCTAGAAATGCTCCAATTGAGCTAATTAGCTTATTGTGAGAATATTACAAACGTCTGACAACACTGAAAAATGTAAATTTCCAATTTCAACCAAACATGCTAGAAATGCTCCAATTGAGCTAATTAGCTTATTGTGAGAATATTACAAACGTCTGACAAAACTGAAAAATTTAAATTTCCAATTTCAACCAAACATGCTAGAAATGCTCCAATTGAGCTAATTAGCTTATTGTGAGAATATTACAAACGTCTGACAAAAGTGAAAAATGTAAATTTCCAATTTCAACCAAACATGCTAGAAATGCTCCAATTGAGCTAATTAGCCTTTTGTGAGAATATTACAAACGTCTGACAAAAGTGAAAAATGTAAATTTCCAATTTCAACCAAACATGCTAGAAATGCTCCAATTGAGCTAATTAGCTTATTGTGAGAATATTACAAACGTCTGACAAAACTGAAAAATGTAAATTTTCAATTTCAACCAAACATGCTAGAAATGCTCCAATTGAGCAAATTAGCTTATTGTGAGAATATTGCAATTGTCTGACAAAAGTGAAAAATGTAAATTTCCAATTTCAACCAAACATGCTAGAAATGCTCCAATTGAGCTAATTAGCTTATTGTGAGAATATTGCAATTGTCTGACAAAAGTGAAAAATGTAAATTTCCAATTTCAACCAAACATGCTAGAAATGCTCCAATTGAGCTAATTAGCTTATTGTGAGAATATATCAATTGTCTGACAAAAGTGAAAAATGTAAATTTCCAATTTCAACCAAACATGCTAGAAATGCTCCAATTGACCTAATTAGCTTATTGTGAGAATATTGCAATTGTCTAACAAAACTGAAAATTGTAAATTTCCAAATTCAACCAAACATGCTAGAAATGCTCCAATTGAGCTAATTAGCTTATTGTGAGAATATTGCAATTGTCTGACAAAAGTGAAAAATGTAAATTTCCAATTTCAACCAAACATGCTAGAAATGCTCCAATTGAGCTAATTAGCTTATTGTGAGAATATTGCAATTGTCTGACAAAAGTGAAAAATGTAAATTTCCAATTTCAACCAAACATGCTAGAAATGCTCCAATTGAGCTAATTAGCTTATTGTGAGAATATTACAAACGTCTGACAACACTGAAAAATGTAAATTTCCAATTTCAACCAAACATGCTAGAAATGCTCCAATTGAGCTAATTAGCTTATTGTGAGAATATTACAAACGTCTGACAAAACTGAAAAATGTAAATTTCCAATTTCAACCAAACATGCTAGAAATGCTCCAATTGAGCTAATTAGCTTATTGTGAGAATATTACAAACGTCTGACAAAAGTGAAAAATGTAAATTTCCAATTTCAACCAAACATGCTAGAATTGCTCAAATTGCGCAAATAAGCCTACTGTAAGAATTTTACAAACGTCTGACAAAAGTGAAAAATGTAAATTTTCAATTTCAACCAAACATGCTAGAAATGCTCCAATTGACCTAATTAGCTTATTGTGAGAATATTACAAACGTCTGACAAAACTGAAAAATGTAAATTTCCAATTTCAACCAAACATGCTAGAAATGCTCCAATTGAGCTAATTAGCTTATTGTGAGAATATTACAAACGTCTGACAAAAGTGAAAAATGTAAATTTCCAATTTCAACCAAACATGCTAGAATTGCTCAAATTGCGCAAATACGCCTACTGTAAGAATTTTACAAACGTCTGACAAAAGTGAAAAATGTAAATTTTCAATTTCAACCAAACATGCTAGAAATGCTCCAATTGACCTAATTAGCTTATTGTGAGAATATTACAAACGTCTGACAACACTGAAAAATGTAAATTTCCAATTTCAACCAAACATGCTAGAAATGCTCCAATTGAGCTAATTAGCTTATTGTGAGAATATTGCAATTGTCTGACAAAAGTGAAAAATGTGAATTTCCAATTTCAACCAAACATGCTAAAAATGCTCCAATTGAGCTAATTAGCTTATTGTGAGAATATTACAAACGTCTGACAAAAGTGAAAAATGTAAATTTCCAATTTCAACCAAACATGCTAGAAATGCTCCAATTGAGCTAATTAGCTTATTGTGAGAATATTACAAACGTCTGACAAACATGAAAAATGTAAATTTCCAATTTCAACCAAACACGCTAGAAATGCTCTAATTGAGCTAATTAGCTTATTGTAATAATATTACAAACGTCTGACAAAACTGAAAAATGTAAATTTCCAATTTCAACCAAACATGCTAGAAATGCTCCAATTGAGCTAATTAGCTTATTGTGAGAATATTACAAACGTCTGACAAAAGTGAAAAATGTAAATTTCCAATTTCAACCAAACATGCTAGAAATGCTCCAATTGAGCTAATTAGCCTTTTGTGAGAATATTACAAACGTCTGACAAAAGTGAAAAATGTAAATTTCCAATTTCAACCAAACATGCTAGAAATGCTCCAATTGAGCTAATTAGCTTATTGTGAGAATATTACAAACGTCTGACAAAACTGAAAAATTTAAATTTCCAATTTCACCCAAACATGCTAGAAATGCTCCAATTGAGCTAATTAGCTTATTGTGAGAATATTGCAATTGTCTGACAAAAGTGAAAAATGTAAATTTCCAATTTCAACCAAACATGCTAGAAATGCTCCAATTGAGCTAATTAGCTTATTGTGAGAATATTGCAATTGTCTGACAAAAGTGAAAAATGTAAATTTCCAATTTCAACCAAACATGCTAGAAATGCTCCAATTGACCTAATTAGCTTATTGTGAGAATATTGCAATTGTCTAACAAAAGTGAAAATTGTAAATTTCCAAATTCAACCAAACATGCTAGAAATGCTCCAATTGAGCTAATTAGCTTATTGTGAGAATATTGCAATTGTCTGACAAAAGTGAAAAATGTAAATTTCCAATTTCAACCAAACCTGCTAGAAATGCTCCAATTGAGCTAATTAGCTTATTGTGAGAATATTACAAACGTCTGACAACACTGAAAAATGTAAATTTCCAATTTCAACCAAACATGCTAGAAATGCTCCAATTGAGCTAATTAGCTTATTGTGAGAATATTACAAACGTCTGACAACACTGAAAAATGTAAATTTCCAATTTCAACCAAACATGCTAGAAATGCTCCAATTGAGCTAATTAGCTTATTGTGGGAATATTACAAACGTCTGACAAAACTGAAAAATTTAAATTTCCAGTTTCAACCAAACATGCTAGAAATGCTCCAATTGAGCTAATTAGCTTATTGTGAGAATATTACAAACGTCTGACAAAAGTGAAAAATGTAAATTTCCAATTTCAACCAAACATGCTAGAAATGCTCCAATTGAGCTAATTAGCCTTTTGTGAGAATATTACAAACGTCTGACAAAAGTGAAAAATGTAAATTTCCAATTTCAACCAAACATGCTAGAAATGCTCCAATTGAGCTAATTAGCTTATTGTGAGAATATTACAAACGTCTGACAAAACTGAAAAATGTAAATTTCCAATTTCAACCAAACATGCTAGAAATGCTCCAATTGAGCAAATTAGCTTATTGTGAGAATATTGCAATTGTCTGACAAAAGTGAAAAATGTAAATTTCCAATTTCAACCAAACATGCTAGAAATGCTCCAATTGAGCTAATTAGCTTATTGTGAGAATATTGCAATTGTCTGACAAAAGTGAAAAATGTAAATTTCCAATTTCAACCAAACATGCTAGAAATGCTCCAATTGAGCTAATTAGCTTATTGTGAGAATATTGCAATTGTCTGACAAAAGTGAAAAATGTAAATTTCCAATTTCAACCAAACATGCTAGAAATGCTCCAATTGACCTAATTAGCTTATTGTGAGAATATTGCAATTGTCTAACAAAACTGAAAATTGTAAATTTCCAAATTCAACCAAACATGCTAGAAATGCTCCAATTGAGCTAATTAGCTTATTGTGAGAATATTGCAATTGTCTGACAAAACTGAAAAATGTAAATTTCCAATTTCAACCAAACATGCTAGAAATGCTCCAATTGAGCTAATTAGCTTATTGTGAGAATATTACAAACGTCTGACAACACTGAAAAATGTAAATTTCCAATTTCAACCAAACATGCTAGAAATGCTCCAATTGAGCTAATTAGCTTATTGTGAGAATATTACAAACGTCTGACAAAACTGAAAAATGTAAATTTCCAATTTCAACCAAACATGCTAGAAATGCTCCAATTGAGCTAATTAGCTTATTGTGAGAATATTACAAACGTCTGACAAAAGTGAAAAATGTAAATTTCCAATTTCAACCAAACATGCTAGAATTGCTCAAATTGCGCAAATAAGCCTACTGTAAGAATTTTACAAACGTCTGACAAAAGTGAAAAATGTAAATTTTCAATTTCAACCAAACATGCTAGAAATGCTCCAATTGACCTAATTAGCTTATTGTGAGAATATTACAAACGTCTGACAAAACTGAAAAATGTAAATTTCCAATTTCAACCAAACATGCTAGAAATGCTCCAATTGAGCTAATTAGCTTATTGTGAGAATATTACAAACGTCTGACAAAAGTGAAAAATGTAAATTTCCAATTTCAACCAAACATGCTAGAATTGCTCAAATTGCGCAAATACGCCTACTGTAAGAATTTTACAAACGTCTGACAAAAGTGAAAAATGTAAATTTTCAATTTCAACCAAACATGCTAGAAATGCTCCAATTGACCTAATTAGCTTATTGTGAGAATATTACAAACGTCTGACAACACTGAAAAATGTAAATTTCCAATTTCAACCAAACATGCTAGAAATGCTCCAATTGAGCTAATTAGCTTATTGTGAGAATATTGCAATTGTCTGACAAAAGTGAAAAATGTGAATTTCCAATTTCAACCAAACATGCTAAAAATGCTCCAATTGAGCTAATTAGCTTATTGTGAGAATATTACAAACGTCTGACAAAAGTGAAAAATGTAAATTTCCAATTTCAACCAAACATGCTAGAAATGCTCCAATTGAGCTAATTAGCTTATTGTGAGAATATTACAAACGTCTGACAAACATGAAAAATGTAAATTTCCAATTTCAACCAAACATGCTAGAAATGCTCTAATTGAGCTAATTAGCTTATTGTAATAATATTACAAACGTCTGACAAAACTGAAAAATGTAAATTTCCAATTTCAACCAAACATGCTAGAAATGCTCCAATTGAGCTAATTAGCTTATTGTGTGAATATTACAAACGTCTGACAACACTGAAAAATGTAAATTTCCAATTTCAACCAAACAAGCTAGAAATGCTCCAATTGAGCTAATTAGCTTATTGTGAGAATATTACAAACGTCTGACAAAAGTGAAAAATGTAAATTTCCAATTTCAACCAAACATGCTAGAAATGCTCCAATTGAGCTAATTAGCTTATTGTGAGAATATTACAAACGTCTGACAAAACTGAAAAATGTAAATTTCCAATTTCAACCAAACATGCTAGAAATGCTCCAATTGAGCTAATTAGCTTATTGTGAGAATATTACAAACGTCTGATAACATTGAAAAATGTAAATTTCCAATTTCAACCAAACATGCTAGAAATGCTCCAATTGAGCTAATTAGCTTATTGTGAGAATATTGCAATTGTCTGACAAAAGTGAAAAATGTAAATTTCCAATTTCAACCAAACATGCTAGAAATGCTCCAATTGAGCTAATTAGCTTATTGTGAGAATATTACAAACGTCTGACAAAACTGAAAAATGTAAATTTCCAATTTCAACCAAACATGCTAGAAATGCTCCAATTGAGCTAATTAGCTTATTGTGAGAATATTACAAACGTCTGACAAAACTGAAAAATGTAAATTTCCAATTTCAACCAAACATGCTAGAAATGCTCCAATTGAGCTAATTAGCTTATTGTGAGAATATTACAAACGTCTGACAAAACTGAAAAATGTAAATTTCCAATTTCAACCAAACATGCTAGAAATGCTCCAATTGAGCTAATTAGCTTATTGTGAGAATATTGCAATTGTCCGACAAAAGTGAAAAATGTAAATTTCCAATTTCAACCAAACATGCTAGAAATGCTCCAATTGAGCTAATTAGCTTATTGTGAGAATATTGCAATTGTCTGACAAAAGTGAAAAATGTAAATTTCCAATTTCAACCAAACATGCTAGAAATGCTCCAATTGAGCTAATTAGCTTATTGTGAGAATATTGCAATTGTCTGACAAAAGTGAAAAATGTAAATTTCCAATTTCAACCAAACATGCTAGAAATGCTCCAATTGACCTAATTAGCTTATTGTGAGAATATTGCAATTGTCTAACAAAAGTGAAAATTGTAAATTTCCAAATTCAACCAAACATGCTAGAAATGCTCCAATTGAGCTAATTAGCTTATTGTGAGAATATTGCAATTGTCTGACAAAAGTAAAAAATGTAAATTTCCATTTTCAACCAAACATGCTAGAAATGCTCCAATTGAGCTAATTAGCTTATTGTGAGAATATTACAAACGTCTGACAAAACTGAAAAATGTAAATTTCCAATTTCAACCAAACATGCTAGAAATGCTCCAATTGAGCTAATTAGCTTATTGTGAGAATATTACAAACGTCTGACAAAAGTGAAAAATGTAAATTTCCAATTTCAACCAAACATGCTAGAAATGCTCCAATTGAGCTAATTAGCTTATTGTGAGAATATTACAATTGTCTGGGAAAAGTGAAAATGTAAATTTCCAATTTCAACCAAACATGCTAGAAATGCTCCAATTAAGCTAATTAGCTTATTGTGAGAATATTACAAACGTCTGACAAAAGTGAAAAATGTAAATTTCCAATTTCAACCAAACATGCTAGAATTGCTCAAATTGCGCAAATAGGCCTACTGTAAGACTTTTACAAACGTCTGACAAAAGTGAAAAATGTAAATTTCTGATTTCAACCAAACATGCTAGAAATGCTCCAATTGAGCTAATTAGCTTATTGTGAGAATATTACAAACGTCTGACAAAACTGAAAAATGTAAATTTTCAATTTCAACCAAACATGCTAGAAATGCTCCAATTGAGCTAATTAGCTTATTGTGAGAATATTACAAACGTCTGACAAAAGTGAAAAATGTAAATTTCCAATTTCAACCAAACATGCTAGAAATGCTCCAATTGAGCTAATTAGCTTATTGTGAGAATATTGCAATTGTCTGACAAAAGTGAAAAATGTAAATTTCCAATTTCAACCAAACATGCTAGAAATGCTCCAATTGAGCTAATTAGCTTATTGTGAGAATATTGCAATTGTCTGACAAAAGTGAAAAATGTAAATTTCCAATTTCAACCAAACATGCTAGAAATGCTCCAATTGAGCTAATTAGCTTATTGTGAGAATATTACAAACGTCTGACAAACATGAAAAATGTAAATTTCCAAATTCAACCAAACATGCTAGAAATGCTCAAATTGCGCAAATAAGCCTACTGTAAGACTTTTACAAACGTCTGACAAAAGTGAAAAATGTAAATTTCCAATTTCAACCAAACATGCTAGAAATGCTCCAATTGAGCTAATTAGCTTATTGTGAGAATATTGCAATTGTCTGACAAAAGTGAAAAATGTAAATTTCCAATTTCAACCAAACATGCTAGAAATGCTCCAATTGACCTAATTAGCTTATTGTGAGAATATTGCAATTGTCTAACAAAAGTGAAAATTGTAAATTTCCAAATTCAACCAAACATGCTAGAAATGCTCCAATTGAGCTAATTAGCTTATTGTGAGAATATTGCAATTGTCTGACAAAAGTGAAAAATGTAAATTTCCATTTTCAACCAAACATGCTAGAAATGCTCCAATTGAGCTAATTAGCTTATTGTGAGAATATTACAAACGTCTGACAAAACTGAAAAATGTAAATTTCCAATTTCAACCAAACATGCTAGAAATGCTCCAATTGAGCTAATTAGCTTATTGTGAGAATATTACAAACGTCTGACAAAAGTGAAAAATGTAAATTTCCAATTTGAACCAAACATGCTAGAAATGCTCCAATTGAGCTAATTAGCTTATTGTGAGAATATTACAATTGTCTGGGAAAAGTGAAAATGTAAATTTCCAATTTCAACCAAACATGCTAGAAATGCTCCAATTAAGCTAATTAGCTTATTGTGAGAATATTACAAACGTCTGACAAAAGTGAAAAATGTAAATTTCCAATTTCAACCAAACATGCTAGAATTGCTCAAATTGCGCAAATTAGCCTACTGTAAGACTTTTACAAACGTCTGACAAAAGTGAAAAATGTAAATTTCCAATTTCAACCAAACATGCTAGAAATGCTCCAATTGAGCTAATTAGCTTATTGTGAGAATATTACAAACGTCTGACAAAACTGAAAAATGTAAATTTTCAATTTCAACCAAACATGCTAGAAATGCTCCAATTGAGCTAATTAGCTTATTGTGAGAATATTACAAACGTCTGACAAAAGTGAAAAATGTAAATTTCCAATTTCAACCAAACATGCTAGAAATGCTCCAATTGAGCTAATTAGCTTATTGTGAGAATATTGCAATTGTCTGACAAAAGTGAAAAATGTAAATTTCCAATTTCAACCAAACATGCTAGAAATGCTCCAATTGAGCTAATTAGCTTATTGTGAGAATATTGCAATTGTCTGACAAAAGTGAAAAATGTAAATTTCCAATTTCAACCAAACATGCTAGAAATGCTCCAATTGAGCTAATTAGCTTATTGTGAGAATATTACAAACGTCTGACAAACATGAAAAATGTAAATTTCCAATTTCAACCAAACATGCTAGAAATGCTCTAATTGAGCTAATTAGCTTATTGTAATAATATTACAAACGTCTGACAAAACTGAAAAATGTAAATTTCCAATTTCAACCAAACATGCTAGAAATGCTCCAATTGAGCTAATTAGCTTATTGTGAGAATATTACAAACGTCTGACAAAAGTGAAAAATGTAAATTTCCAATTTCAACCAAACATGCTAGAAATGCTCCAATTGAGCTAATTAGCTTATTGTGAGAATATTGCAATTGTCTGACAAAAGTGAAAAATGTAAATTTCCAATTTCAACCAAACATGCTAGAAATGCTCCAATTGAGCTAATTAGCTTATTGTGAGAATAATTGTCTGACAAAAGTGAAAAATGTAAATTTCCAATTTCAACCAAACATGCTAGAAATGCTCCAATTGAGCTAATTAGCTTATTGTGAGAATATTACAAACGTCTGACAAACATGAAAAATGTAAATTTCCAATTTCAACCAAACATGCTAGAAATGCTCTAATTGAGCTAATTAGCTTATTGTAATAATATTACAAACATCTGACAAAACTGAAAAATGTAAATTTCCAATTTCAACCAAACATGCTAGAAATGCTCCAATTGAGCTAATTAGCTTATTGTGAGAATATTGCAATTGTCTGACAAAAGTGAAAAATGTAAATTTCCAATTTCAACCAAACATGCTAGAAATGCTCCAATTGAGCTAATTAGCTTATTGTGAGAATATTACAAACGTCTGACAAAACTGAAAAATGTAAATTTCCAATTTCAACCAAACATGCTAGAAATGCCCTAATTGAGCTAATTAGCTTATTGTAATAACATTACAAACGTCTGACAAAACTGAAAAATGTAAATTTCCAATTTCAACCAAACATGCTAGAAATGCTCCAATTGAGCTAATTAGCTTATTGTGAGAATATTGCAATTGTCTGACAAAAGTGAAAAATGTAAATTTCCAATTTCAACCAAACATGCTAGAAATGCTCCAATTGAGCTAATTAGCTTATTGTGAGAATATTACAAACGTCTGACAAAACTGAAAAATGTAAATTTCCAATTTCAACCAAACATGCTAGAAATGCTCCAATTAAGCTAATTAGCTTATTGTGAGAATATTACAAACGTCTGACAAAACTGAAAAATGTAAATTTCCAATTTCAACCAAACATGCTAGAAATGCTCCAATTGAGCTAATTAGCTTATTGTGAGAATATTGCAATTGTCTGACAAAAGTGAAAAATGTAAATTTCCAATTTCAACCAAACATGCTAGAAATGCTCCAATTGACCTAATTAGCTTATTGTGAGAATATTGCAATTGTCTAACAAAACTGAAAATTGTAAATTTCCAAATTCAACCAAACATGCTAGAAATGCTCCAATTGAGCTAATTAGCTTATTGTGAGAATATTGCAATTGTCTGACAAAAGTGAAAAATGTAAATTTCCAATTTCAACCAAACATGCTAGAAATGCTCCAATTGAGCTAATTAGCTTATTGTGAGAATATTACAAACGTCTGACAAAACTGAAAAATGTAAATTTCCAATTTCAACCAAACATGCTAGAAATGCTCCAATTGAGCTAATTAGCTTATTGTGAGAATATTACAAACGTCTGACAAAAGTGAAAAATGTAAATTTCCAATTTCAACCAAACATGCTAGAATTGCTCAAATTGCGCAAATAAGCCTACTGTAAGAATTTTACAAACGTCTGACAAAAGTGAAAAATGTAAATTTTCA
The DNA here is from genome assembly GCF_963576615.1 of Watersipora subatra. Classification (NCBI taxonomy): domain Eukaryota; kingdom Metazoa; phylum Bryozoa; class Gymnolaemata; order Cheilostomatida; family Watersiporidae; genus Watersipora; species Watersipora subatra. The sequence continues at coordinate 361,298 of NW_027045383.1, forward strand.
ATTTCAACCAAACATGCTAGAAATGCTCCAATTGACCTAATTAGCTTATTGTGAGAATATTACAAACGTCTGACAAAACTGAAAAATGTAAATTTCCAATTTCAACCAAACATGCTAGAAATGCTCCAATTGAGCTAATTAGCTTATTGTGAGAATATTACAAACGTCTGACAAAAGTGAAAAATGTAAATTTCCAATTTCAACCAAACATGCTAGAATTGCTCAAATTGCGCAAATACGCCTACTGTAAGAATTTTACAAACGTCTGACAAAAGTGAAAAATGTAAATTTTCAATTTCAACCAAACATGCTAGAAATGCTCCAATTGACCTAATTAGCTTATTGTGAGAATATTACAAACGTCTGACAACACTGAAAAATGTAAATTTCCAATTTCAACCAAACATGCTAGAAATGCTCCAATTGAGCTAATTAGCTTATTGTGAGAATATTGCAATTGTCTGACAAAAGTGAAAAATGTGAATTTCCAATTTCAACCAAACATGCTAAAAATGCTCCAATTGAGCTAATTAGCTTATTGTGAGAATATTACAAACGTCTGACAAAAGTGAAAAATGTAAATTTCCAATTTCAACCAAACATGCTAGAAATGCTCCAATTGAGCTAATTAGCTTATTGTGAGAATATTACAAACGTCTGACAAACATGAAAAATGTAAATTTCCAATTTCAACCAAACATGCTAGAAATGCTCTAATTGAGCTAATTAGCTTATTGTAATAATATTACAAACGTCTGACAAAACTGAAAAATGTAAATTTCCAATTTCAACCAAACATGCTAGAAATGCTCCAATTGAGCTAATTAGCTTATTGTGTGAATATTACAAACGTCTGACAACACTGAAAAATGTAAATTTCCAATTTCAACCAAACAAGCTAGAAATGCTCCAATTGAGCTAATTAGCTTATTGTGAGAATATTACAAACGTCTGACAAAAGTGAAAAATGTAAATTTCCAATTTCAACCAAACATGCTAGAAATGCTCCAATTGAGCTAATTAGCTTATTGTGAGAATATTACAAACGTCTGACAAAACTGAAAAATGTAAATTTCCAATTTCAACCAAACATGCTAGAAATGCTCCAATTGAGCTAATTAGCTTATTGTGAGAATATTACAAACGTCTGATAACACTGAAAAATGTAAATTTCCAATTTCAACCAAACATGCTAGAAATGCTCCAATTGAGCTAATTAGCTTATTGTGAGAATATTGCAATTGTCTGACAACACTGAAAAATGTAAATTTCCAATTTCAACCAAACATGCTAGAAATGCTCCAATTGAGCTAATTAGCTTATTGTGAGAATATTACAAACGTCTGACAAAACTGAAAAATGTAAATTTCCAATTTCAACCAAACATGCTAGAAATGCTCCAATTGAGCTAATTAGCTTATTGTGAGAATATTACAAACGTCTGACAAAACTGAAAAATGTAAATTTCCAATTTCAACCAAACATGCTAGAAATGCTCCAATTGAGCTAATTAGCTTATTGTGAGAATATTACAAACGTCTGACAAAACTGAAAAATGTAAATTTCCAATTTCAACCAAACATGCTAGAAATGCTCCAATTGAGCTAATTAGCTTATTGTGAGAATATTGCAATTGTCTGACAAAAGTGAAAAATGTAAATTTCCAATTTCAACCAAACATGCTAGAAATGCTCCAATTGAGCTAATTAGCTTATTGTGAGAATATTGCAATTGTCTGACAAAAGTGAAAAATGTAAATTTCCAATTTCAACCAAACATGCTAGAAATGCTCCAATTGAGCTAATTAGCTTATTGTGAGAATATTGCAATTGTCTGACAAAAGTGAAAAATGTAAATTTCCAATTTCAACCAAACATGCTAGAAATGCTCCAATTGACCTAATTAGCTTATTGTGAGAATATTGCAATTGTCTAACAAAAGTGAAAATTGTAAATTTCCAAATTCAACCAAACATGCTAGAAATGCTCCAATTGAGCTAATTAGCTTATTGTGAGAATATTGCAATTGTCTGACAAAAGTAAAAAATGTAAATTTCCATTTTCAACCAAACATGCTAGAAATGCTCCAATTGAGCTAATTAGCTTATTGTGAGAATATTACAAACGTCTGACAAAACTGAAAAATGTAAATTTCCAATTTCAACCAAACATGCTAGAAATGCTCCAATTGAGCTAATTAGCTTATTGTGAGAATATTACAAACGTCTGACAAAAGTGAAAAATGTAAATTTCCAATTTGAACCAAACATGCTAGAAATGCTCCAATTGAGCTAATTAGCTTATTGTGAGAATATTACAATTGTCTGGGAAAAGTGAAAATGTAAATTTCCAATTTCAACCAAACATGCTAGAAATGCTCCAATTAAGCTAATTAGCTTATTGTGAGAATATTACAAACGTCTGACAAAAGTGAAAAATGTAAATTTCCAATTTCAACCAAACATGCTAGAATTGCTCAAATTGCGCAAATAGGCCTACTGTAAGACTTTTACAAACGTCTGACAAAAGTGAAAAATGTAAATTTCCAATTTCAACCAAACATGCTAGAAATGCTCCAATTGAGCTAATTAGCTTATTGTGAGAATATTACAAACGTCTGACAAAACTGAAAAATGTAAATTTTCAATTTCAACCAAACATGCTAGAAATGCTCCAATTGAGCTAATTAGCTTATTGTGAGAATATTACAAACGTCTGACAAAAGTGAAAAATGTAAATTTCCAATTTCAACCAAACATGCTAGAAATGCTCCAATTGAGCTAATTAGCTTATTGTGAGAATATTGCAATTGTCTGACAAAAGTGAAAAATGTAAATTTCCAATTTCAACCAAACATGCTAGAAATGCTCCAATTGAGCTAATTAGCTTATTGTGAGAATATTGCAATTGTCTGACAAAAGTGAAAAATGTAAATTTCCAATTTCAACCAAACATGCTAGAAATGCTCCAATTGAGCTAATTAGCTTATTGTGAGAATATTACAAACGTCTGACAAACATGAAAAATGTAAATTTCCAAATTCAACCAAACATGCTAGAAATGCTCAAATTGCGCAAATAAGCCTACTGTAAGACTTTTACAAACGTCTGACAAAAGTGAAAAATGTAAATTTCCAATTTCAACCAAACATGCTAGAAATGCTCCAATTGAGCTAATTAGCTTATTGTGAGAATATTGCAATTGTCTGACAAAAGTGAAAAATGTAAATTTCCAATTTCAACCAAACATGCTAGAAATGCTCCAATTGACCTAATTAGCTTATTGTGAGAATATTGCAATTGTCTAACAAAAGTGAAAATTGTAAATTTCCAAATTCAACCAAACATGCTAGAAATGCTCCAATTGAGCTAATTAGCTTATTGTGAGAATATTGCAATTGTCTGACAAAAGTGAAAAATGTAAATTTCCATTTTCAACCAAACATGCTAGAAATGCTCCAATTGAGCTAATTAGCTTATTGTGAGAATATTACAAACGTCTGACAAAACTGAAAAATGTAAATTTCCAATTTCAACCAAACATGCTAGAAATGCTCCAATTGAGCTAATTAGCTTATTGTGAGAATATTACAAACGTCTGACAAAAGTGAAAAATGTAAATTTCCAATTTGAACCAAACATGCTAGAAATGCTCCAATTGAGCTAATTAGCTTATTGTGAGAATATTACAATTGTCTGGGAAAAGTGAAAATGTAAATTTCCAATTTCAACCAAACATGCTAGAAATGCTCCAATTAAGCTAATTAGCTTATTGTGAGAATATTACAAACGTCTGACAAAAGTGAAAAATGTAAATTTCCAATTTCAACCAAACATGCTAGAATTGCTCAAATTGCGCAAATTAGCCTACTGTAAGACTTTTACAAACGTCTGACAAAAGTGAAAAATGTAAATTTCCAATTTCAACCAAACATGCTAGAAATGCTCCAATTGAGCTAATTAGCTTATTGTGAGAATATTACAAACGTCTGACAAAACTGAAAAATGTAAATTTTCAATTTCAACCAAACATGCTAGAAATGCTCCAATTGAGCTAATTAGCTTATTGTGAGAATATTACAAACGTCTGACAAAAGTGAAAAATGTAAATTTCCAATTTCAACCAAACATGCTAGAAATGCTCCAATTGAGCTAATTAGCTTATTGTGAGAATATTGCAATTGTCTGACAAAAGTGAAAAATGTAAATTTCCAATTTCAACCAAACATGCTAGAAATGCTCCAATTGAGCTAATTAGCTTATTGTGAGAATATTGCAATTGTCTGACAAAAGTGAAAAATGTAAATTTCCAATTTCAACCAAACATGCTAGAAATGCTCCAATTGAGCTAATTAGCTTATTGTGAGAATATTACAAACGTCTGACAAACATGAAAAATGTAAATTTCCAATTTCAACCAAACATGCTAGAAATGCTCTAATTGAGCTAATTAGCTTATTGTAATAATATTACAAACGTCTGACAAAACTGAAAAATGTAAATTTCCAATTTCAACCAAACATGCTAGAAATGCTCCAATTGAGCTAATTAGCTTATTGTGAGAATATTACAAACGTCTGACAAAAGTGAAAAATGTAAATTTCCAATTTCAACCAAACATGCTAGAAATGCTCCAATTGAGCTAATTAGCTTATTGTGAGAATATTGCAATTGTCTGACAAAAGTGAAAAATGTAAATTTCCAATTTCAACCAAACATGCTAGAAATGCTCCAATTGAGCTAATTAGCTTATTGTGAGAATAATTGTCTGACAAAAGTGAAAAATGTAAATTTCCAATTTCAACCAAACATGCTAGAAATGCTCCAATTGAGCTAATTAGCTTATTGTGAGAATATTACAAACGTCTGACAAACATGAAAAATGTAAATTTCCAATTTCAACCAAACATGCTAGAAATGCTCTAATTGAGCTAATTAGCTTATTGTAATAATATTACAAACGTCTGACAAAACTGAAAAATGTAAATTTCCAATTTCAACCAAACATGCTAGAAATGCTCCAATTGAGCTAATTAGCTTATTGTGAGAATATTGCAATTGTCTGACAAAAGTGAAAAATGTAAATTTCCAATTTCAACCAAACATGCTAGAAATGCTCCAATTGAGCTAATTAGCTTATTGTGAGAATATTACAAACGTCTGACAAAACTGAAAAATGTAAATTTCCAATTTCAACCAAACATGCTAGAAATGCTCTAATTGAGCTAATTAGCTTATTGTAATAACATTACAAACGTCTGACAAAACTGAAAAATGTAAATTTCCAATTTCAACCAAACATGCTAGAAATGCTCCAATTGAGCTAATTAGCTTATTGTGAGAATATTGCAATTGTCTGACAAAAGTGAAAAATGTAAATTTCCAATTTCAACCAAACATGCTAGAAATGCTCCAATTGAGCTAATTAGCTTATTGTGAGAATATTACAAACGTCTGACAAAACTGAAAAATGTAAATTTCCAATTTCAACCAAACATGCTAGAAATGCTCCAATTAAGCTAATTAGCTTATTGTGAGAATATTACAAACGTCTGACAAAACTGAAAAATGTAAATTTCCAATTTCAACCAAACATGCTAGAAATGCTCCAATTGAGCTAATTAGCTTATTGTGAGAATATTGCAATTGTCTGACAAAAGTGAAAAATGTAAATTTCCAATTTCAACCAAACATGCTAGAAATGCTCCAATTGAGCTAATTAGCTTATTGTGAGAATATTGCAATTGTCTGACAAAAGAGAAAAATGTAAATTTCCAATTTCAACCAAACATGCTAGAAATGCTCCAATTGAGCTAATTAGCTTATTGTGAGAATATTACAAACGTCTGACAACACTGAAAATTGTAAATTTCCAATTTCAACCAAACATGCTAGAAATGCTCCAATTGAGCTAATTAGCTTATTGTGAGAATATTACAAACGTCTGACAACACTGAAAAATGTAAATTTCCAATTTCAACCAAACATGCTAGAAATGCTCCAATTGAGCTAATTAGCTTATTGTGAGAATATTGCAATTGTCTGACAAAAGTGAAAAATGTAAATTTCCAATTTCAACCAAACATGCTAGAAATGCTCCAATTGAGCTAATTAGCTTATTGTGAGAATATTACAAACGTCTGACAAAACTGAAAAATGTAAATTTCCAATTTCAACCAAACATGCTAGAAATGCTCCAATTGAGCTAATTAGCTTATTGTGAGAATATTACAAACGTCTGACAAAACTGAAAAATGTAAATTTCCAATTTCAACCAAACATGCTAGAAATGCTCCAATTGAGCTAATTAGCTTATTGTGAGAATATTACAAACGTCTGACAACACTGAAAAGTGTAAATTTCCAATTTCAACCAAACATGCTAGAAATGCTCCAATTGAGCTAATTAGCTTATTGTGAGAATATTGCAATTGTCTGACAAAAGTGAAAAATGTAAATTTCCAATTTCAACCAAACATGCTAGAAATGCTCCAATTGACCTAATTAGCTTATTGTGAGAATATTGCAATTGTCTAACAAAAGTGAAAATTGTAAATTTCCAAATTCAACCAAACATGCTAGAAATGCTCCAATTGAGCTAATTAGCTTATTGTGAGAATATTGCAATTGTCTGACAAAAGTGAAAAATGTAAATTTCCAATTTCAACCAAACATGCTAGAAATGCTCCAATTGAGCTAATTAGCTTATTGTGAGAATATTGCAATTGTCTGACAAAAGTGAAAAATGTAAATTTCCAATTTCAACCAAACATGCTAGAAATGCTCCAATTGAGCTAATTAGCTTATTGTGAGAATATTGCAATTGTCTGACAAAAGTGAAAAATGTAAATTTCCAATTTCAACCAAACATGCTAGAAATGCTCCAATTGACCTAATTAGCTTATTGTGAGAATATTGCAATTGTCTAACAAAAGTGAAAATTGTAAATTTCCAAATTCAACCAAACATGCTAGAAATGCTCCAATTGAGCTAATTAGCTTATTGTGAGAATATTGCAATTGTCTGACAAAAGTAAAAAATGTAAATTTCCATTTTCAACCAAACATGCTAGAAATGCTCCAATTGAGCTAATTAGCTTATTGTGAGAATATTACAAACGTCTGACAAAACTGAAAAATGTAAATTTCCAATTTCAACCAAACATGATAGAAATGCTCCAATTGAGCTAATTAGCTTATTGTGAGAATATTACAAACGTCTGACAAAAGTGAAAAATGTAAATTTCCAATTTGAACCAAACATGCTAGAAATGCTCCAATTGAGCTAATTAGCTTATTGTGAGAATATTACAATTGTCTGGGAAAAGTGAAAATGTAAATTTCCAATTTCAACCAAACATGCTAGAAATGCTCCAATTAAGCTAATTAGCTTATTGTGAGAATATTACAAACGTCTGACAAAAGTGAAAAATGTAAATTTCCAATTTCAACCAAACATGCTAGAATTGCTCAAATTGCGCAAATAGGCCTACTGTAAGACTTTTACAAACGTCTGACAAAAGTGAAAAATGTAAATTTCCAATTTCAACCAAACATGCTAGAAATGCTCCAATTGAGCTAATTAGCTTATTGTGAGAATATTACAAACGTCTGACAAAACTGAAAAATGTAAATTTTCAATTTCAACCAAACATGCTAGAAATGCTCCAATTGAGCTAATTAGCTTATTGTGAGAATATTACAAACGTCTGACAAAAGTGAAAAATGTAAATTTCCAATTTCAACCAAACATGCTAGAAATGCTCCAATTGAGCTAATTAGCTTATTGTGAGAATATTGCAATTGTCTGACAAAAGTGAAAAATGTAAATTTCCAATTTCAACCAAACATGCTAGAAATGCTCCAATTGAGCTAATTAGCTTATTGTGAGAATATTGCAATTGTCTGACAAAAGTGAAAAATGTAAATTTCCAATTTCAACCAAACATGCTAGAAATGCTCCAATTGAGCTAATTAGCTTATTGTGAGAATATTACAAACGTCTGACAAACATGAAAAATGTAAATTTCCAAATTCAACCAAACATGCTAGAAATGCTCAAATTGCGCAAATAAGCCTACTGTAAGACTTTTACAAACGTCTGACAAAAGTGAAAAATGTAAATTTCCAATTTCAACCAAACATGCTAGAAATGCTCCAATTGAGCTAATTAGCTTATTGTGAGAATATTGCAATTGTCTGACAAAAGTGAAAAATGTAAATTTCCAATTTCAACCAAACATGCTAGAAATGCTCCAATTGACCTAATTAGCTTATTGTGAGAATATTGCAATTGTCTAACAAAAGTGAAAATTGTAAATTTCCAAATTCAACCAAACATGCTAGAAATGCTCCAATTGAGCTAATTAGCTTATTGTGAGAATATTGCAATTGTCTGACAAAAGTGAAAAATGTAAATTTCCATTTTCAACCAAACATGCTAGAAATGCTCCAATTGAGCTAATTAGCTTATTGTGAGAATATTACAAACGTCTGACAAAACTGAAAAATGTAAATTTCCAATTTCAACCAAACATGCTAGAAATGCTCCAATTGAGCTAATTAGCTTATTGTGAGAATATTACAAACGTCTGACAAAAGTGAAAAATGTAAATTTCCAATTTGAACCAAACATGCTAGAAATGCTCCAATTGAGCTAATTAGCTTATTGTGAGAATATTACAATTGTCTGGGAAAAGTGAAAATGTAAATTTCCAATTTCAACCAAACATGCTAGAAATGCTCCAATTAAGCTAATTAGCTTATTGTGAGAATATTACAAACGTCTGACAAAAGTGAAAAATGTAAATTTCCAATTTCAACCAAACATGCTAGAATTGCTCAAATTGCGCAAATTAGCCTACTGTAAGACTTTTACAAACGTCTGACAAAAGTGAAAAATGTAAATTTCCAATTTCAACCAAACATGCTAGAAATGCTCCAATTGAGCTAATTAGCTTATTGTGAGAATATTACAAACGTCTGACAAAACTGAAAAATGTAAATTTTCAATTTCAACCAAACATGCTAGAAATGCTCCAATTGAGCTAATTAGCTTATTGTGAGAATATTACAAACGTCTGACAAAAGTGAAAAATGTAAATTTCCAATTTCAACCAAACATGCTAGAAATGCTCCAATTGAGCTAATTAGCTTATTGTGAGAATATTGCAATTGTCTGACAAAAGTGAAAAATGTAAATTTCCAATTTCAACCAAACATGCTAGAAATGCTCCAATTGAGCTAATTAGCTTATTGTGAGAATATTGCAATTGTCTGACAAAAGTGAAAAATGTAAATTTCCAATTTCAACCAAACATGCTAGAAATGCTCCAATTGAGCTAATTAGCTTATTGTGAGAATATTACAAACGTCCGACAAAACTGAAAAATGTAAATTTCCAATTTCAACCAAACATGCTAGAAATGCTCTAATTGAGCTAATTAGCTTATTGTAATAATATTACAAACGTCTGACAAAACTGAAAAATGTAAATTTCCAATTTCAACCAAACATGCTAGAAATGCTCCAATTGAGCTAATTAGCTTATTGTGAGAATATTGCAATTGTCTGACAAAAGTGAAAAATGTAAATTTCCAATTTCAACCAAACATGCTAGAAATGCTCCAATTGAGCTAATTAGCTTATTGTGAGAATATTACAAACGTCTGACAAACATGAAAAATGTAAATTTCCAATTTCAACCAAACATGCTAGAAATGCTCTAATTGAGCTAATTAGCTTATTGTAATAATATTACAAACGTCTGACAAAACTGAAAAATGTAAATTTCCAATTTCAACCAAACATGCTAGAAATGCTCCAATTGAGCTAATTAGCTTATTGTGAGAATATTGCAATTGTCTGACAAAAGTGAAAAATGTAAATTTCCAATTTCAACCAAACATGCTAGAAATGCTCCAATTGAGCTAATTAGCTTATTGTGAGAATATTACAAACGTCTGACAAAACTGAAAAATGTAAATTTCCAATTTCAACCAAACATGCTAGAAATGCTCTAATTGAGCTAATTAGCTTATTGTAATAATATTACAAACGTCTGACAAAACTGAAAAATGTAAATTTCCAATTTCAACCAAACATGCTAGAAATGCTCCAATTGAGCTAATTAGCTTATTGTGAGAATATTGCAATTGTCTGACAAAAGTGAAAAATGTAAATTTCCAATTTCAACCAAACATGCTAGAAATGCTCCAATTGAGCTAATTAGCTTATTGTGAGAATATTACAAACGTCTGACAAAACTGAAAAATGTAAATTTCCAATTTCAACCAAACATGCTAGAAATGCTCCAATTGAGCTAATTAGCTTATTGTGAGAATATTACAAACGTCTGACAAAACTGAAAAATGTAAATTTCCAATTTCAACCAAACATGCTAGAAATGCTCCAATTGAGCTAATTAGCTTATTGTGAGAATATTGCAATTGTCTGACAAAAGTGAAAAATGTAAATTTCCAATTTCAACCAAACATGCTAGAAATGCTCCAATTGAGCTAATTAGCTTATTGTGAGAATATTGCAATTGTCTGACAAAAGAGAAAAATGTAAATTTCCAATTTCAACCAAACATGCTAGAAATGCTCCAATTGAGCTAATTAGCTTATTGTGAGAATATTACAAACGTCTGACAACACTGAAAATTGTAAATTTCCAATTTCAACCAAACATGCTAGAAATGCTCCAATTGAGCTAATTAGCTTATTGTGAGAATATTACAAACGTCTGACAACACTGAAAAATGTAAATTTCCAATTTCAACCAAACATGCTAGAAATGCTCCAATTGAGCTAATTAGCTTATTGTGAGAATATTGCAATTGTCTGACAAAAGTGAAAAATGTAAATTTCCAATTTCAACCAAACATGCTAGAAATGCTCCAATTGAGCTAATTAGCTTATTGTGAGAATATTACAAACGTCTGACAAAACTGAAAAATGTAAATTTCCAATTTCAACCAAACATGCTAGAAATGCTCCAATTGAGCTAATTAGCTTATTGTGAGAATATTACAAACGTCTGACAAAACTGAAAAATGTAAATTTCCAATTTCAACCAAACATGCTAGAAATGCTCCAATTGAGCTAATTAGCTTATTGTGAGAATATTACAAACGTCTGACAACACTGAAAAGTGTAAATTTCCAATTTCAACCAAACATGCTAGAAATGCTCCAATTGAGCTAATTAGCTTATTGTGAGAATATTGCAATTGTCTGACAAAAGTGAAAAATGTAAATTTCCAATTTCAACCAAACATGCTAGAAATGCTCCAATTGACCTAATTAGCTTATTGTGAGAATATTGCAATTGTCTAACAAAAGTGAAAATTGTAAATTTCCAAATTCAACCAAACATGCTAGAAATGCTCCAATTGAGCTAATTAGCTTATTGTGAGAATATTGCAATTGTCTGACAAAAGTGAAAAATGTAAATTTCCAATTTCAACCAAACATGCTAGAAATGCTCCAATTGAGCTAATTAGCTTATTGTGAGAATATTGCAATTGTCTGACAAAAGTGAAAAATGTAAATTTCCAATTTCAACCAAACATGCTAGAAATGCTCCAATTGAGCTAATTAGCTTATTGTGAGAATATTGCAATTGTCTGACAAAAGTGAAAAATGTAAATTTCCAATTTCAACCAAACATGCTAGAAATGCTCCAATTGAGCTAATTAGCTTATTGTGAGAATATTACAAACGTCTGACAACACTGAAAAATGTAAATTTCCAATTTCAACCAAACATGCTAGAAATGCTCCAATTGAGCTAATTAGCTCATTGTGAGAATATTACAAACGTCTGACAAAACTGAAAAATGTAAATTTCCAATTTCAACCAAACATGCTAGAAATGCTCCAATTGAGCTAATTAGCTTATTGTGAGAATATTACAATTGTCTGGGAAAAGTGAAAAATGTAAATTTCCAATTTCAACCAAACATGCTAGAAATGCTCAAATTGCGCAAATAAGCCTACTGTAAGAATTTTACAAACGTCTGACAAAAGTGAAAAATGTAAATTTCCAATTTCAACCAAACATGCTAGAAATGCTCCAATTGAGCTAATTAGCTTATTGTGAGAATATTACAAACGTCTGACAAAACTGAAAAATGTAAATTTTCAATTTCAACCAAACATGCTAGAAATGCTCCAATTGAGCTAATTAGCTTATTGTGAGAATATTACAAACGTCTGACAAAAGTGAAAAATGTAAATTTCCAATTTCAACCAAACATGCTAGAAATGCTCCAATTGAGCTAATTAGCTTATTGTGAGAATATTGCAATTGTCTGACAAAAGTGAAAAATGTAAATTTCCAATTTCAACCAAACATGCTAGAAATGCTCCAATTGAGCTAATTAGCTTATTGTGAGAATATTGCAATTGTCTGACAAAAGTGAAAAATGTAAATTTCCAATTTCAACCAAACATGCTAGAAATGCTCCAATTGAGCTAATTAGCTTATTGTGAGAATATTACAAACGTCTGACAAACATGAAAAATGTAAATTTCCAATTTCAACCAAACATGCTAAAAATGCTCTAATTGAGCTAATTAGCTTATTGTAATAATATTACAAACGTCTGACAAAACTGAAAAATGTAAATTTCCAATTTCAACCAAACATGCTAGAAATGCTCCAATTGAGCTAATTAGCTTATTGTGAGAATATTGCAATTGTCTGACAAAAGTGAAAAATGTAAATTTCCAATTTCAACCAAACATGCTAGAAATGCTCCAATTGAGCTAATTAGCTTATTGTGAGAATATTACAAACGTCTGACAAAACTGAAAAATGTAAATTTCCAATTTCAACCAAACATGCTAGAAATGCTCTAATTGAGCTAATTAGCTTATTGTAATAATATTACAAACGTCTGACAAAACTGAAAAATGTAAATTTCCAATTTCAACCAAACATGCTAGAAATGCTCCAATTGAGCTAATTAGCTTATTGTGAGAATATTGCAATTGTCTGACAAAAGTGAAAAATGTAAATTTCCAATTTCAACCAAACATGCTAGAAATGCTCCAATTGAGCTAATTAGCTTATTGTGAGAATATTACAAACGTCTGACAAAACTGAAAAATGTAAATTTCCAATTTCAACCAAACATGCTAGAAATGCTCCAATTGAGCTAATTAGCTTATTGTGAGAATATTACAAACGTCTGACAAAACTGAAAAATGTAAATTTCCAATTTCAACCAAACATGCTAGAAATGCTCCAATTGAGCTAATTAGCTTATTGTGAGAATATTGCAATTGTCTGACAAAAGTGAAAAATGTAAATTTCCAATTTCAACCAAACATGCTAGAAATGCTCCAATTGAGCTAATTAGCTTATTGTGAGAATATTACAAACGTCTGACAAAACTGAAAAATGTAAATTTCCAATTTCAACCAAACATGCTAGAAATGCTCTAATTGAGCTAATTAGCTTATTGTAATAATATTACAAACGTCTGACAAAACTGAAAAATGTAAATTTCCAATTTCAACCAAACATGCTAGAAATGCTCCAATTGAGCTAATTAGCTTATTGTGAGAATATTGCAATTGTCTGACAAAAGTGAAAAATGTAAATTTCCAAGTTCAACCAAACATGCTAGAAATGCTCCAATTGAGCTAATTAGCTTATTGTGAGAATATTGCAATTGTCTGACAAAAGTGAAAAATGTAAATTTCCAATTTCAACCAAACATGCTAGAAATGCTCCAATTGAGCTAATTAGCTTATTGTGAGAATATTGCAATTGTCTGACAAAAGAGAAAAATGTAAATTTCCAATTTCAACCAAACATGCTAGAAATGCTCCAATTGAGCTAATTAGCTTATTGTGAGAATATTACAAACGTCTGACAACACTGAAAATTGTAAATTTCCAATTTCAACCAAACATGCTAGAAATGCTCCAATTGAGCTAATTAGCTTATTGTGAGAATATTACAAACGTCTGACAACACTGAAAAATGTAAATTTCCAATTTCAACCAAACATGCTAGAAATGCTCCAATTGAGCTAATTAGCTTATTGTGAGAATATTGCAATTGTCTGACAAAAGTGAAAAATGTAAATTTCCAATTTCAACCAAACATGCTAGAAATGCTCCAATTGAGCTAATTAGCTTATTGTGAGAATATTACAAACGTCTGACAAAACTGAAAAATGTAAATTTCCAATTTCAACCAAACATGCTAGAAATGCTCCAATTGAGCTAATTAGCTTATTGTGAGAATATTACAAACGTCTGACAAAACTGAAAAATGTAAATTTCCAATTTCAACCAAACATGCTAGAAATGCTCCAATTGAGCTAATTAGCTTATTGTGAGAATATTGCAATTGTCTGACAAAAGTGAAAAATGTAAATTTCCAATTTCAACCAAACATGCTAGAAATGCTCCAATTGAGCTAATTAGCTTATTGTGAGAATATTGCAATTGTCTGACAAAAGTGAAAAAATGTAAATTTCCAATTTCAACCAAACATGCTAGAAATGCTCCAATTGACCTAATTAGCTTATTGTGAGAATATTGCAATTGTCTAACAAAAGTGAAAATTGTAAATTTCCAAATTCAACCAAACATGCTAGAAATGCTCCAATTGAGCTAATTAGCTTATTGTGAGAATATTGCAATTGTCTGACAAAAGTGAAAAATGTAAATTTCCAATTTCAACCAAACATGCTAGAAATGCTCCAATTGAGCTAATTAGCTTATTGTGAGAATATTGCAATTGTCTGACAAAAGTGAAAAATGTAAATTTCCAATTTCAACCAAACATGCTAGAAATGCTCCAATTGAGCTAATTAGCTTAATGTGAGAATATTACAATTGTCTGGGAAAAGTGAAAAATGTAAATTTCCAATTTCAACCAAACATGCTAGAAATGCTCCAATTAAGCTAATTAGCTTATTGTGAGAATATTACAAACGTCTGACAAAAGTGAAAAATGTAAATTTCCAATTTCAACCAAACATGCTAGAATTGCTCAAATTGCGCAAATAAGCCTACTGTAAGAATTTTACAAACGTCTGACAAAACTGAAAAATGTAAATCTCCAATTTCAACCAAACATGCTAGAAATGCTCCAATTGAGCTAATTAGCTTATTGTGAGAATATTACAAACGTCTGACAACACTGAAAAATGTAAATTTCCAATTTCAACCAAACATGCTAGAAATGCTCCAATTGAGCTAATTAGTTTATTGTGAGAATATTGCAATTGTCTGACAAAAGTGAAAAATGTAAATTTCCAATTTCAACCAAACATGCTAGAAATGCTCCAATTGAGCTAATTAGCTTATTGTGAGAATATTGCAATTGTCTGACAAAAGTGAAAAATGTGAATTTCCAATTTCAACCAAACATGCTAAAAATGCTCCAATTGAGCTAATTAGCTTATTGTGAGAATATTACAAACGTCTGACAAAAGTGAAAAATGTAAATTTCCAATTTCAACCAAACATGCTAGAAATGCTCCAATTGAGCTAATTAGCTTATTGTGAGAATATTGCAATTGTCTGACAAAAGTGAAAAATGTAATTTTCGAAATTCAACCAAACATGCTAGAAATGCTCCAATTGAGCTAATTAGCTTATTGTGAGAATATTGCAATTGTCTGACAAAAGTGAAAAATGTGAATTTCCAATTTCAACCAAACATGCTAAAAATGCTCCAATTGAGCTAATTAGCTTATTGTGAGAATATTACAAACGTCTGACAAAAGTGAAAAATGTAAATTTCCAATTTCAACCAAACATGCTAGAAATGCTCCAATTGAGCTAATTAGCTTATTGTGAGAATATTACAAACGTCTGACAAACATGAAAATTGTAAATTTCCAATTTCAACCAAACATGCTAGAAATGCTCTAATTGAGCTAATTAGCTTATTGTAATAATATTACAAACGTCTGACAAAACTGAAAAATAAAATTTTCCAATTTCAACTAAACATGCTAGAAATGCTCCAATTGAGCTAATTAGCTTATTGTGTGAATATTACAAACGTCTGACAACACTGAAAAATGTAAATTTCCAATTTCAACCAAACATGCTAGAATTGCTCAAATTGCGCAAATAAGCCTACTGTAAGAATTTTACAAACGTCTGACAAAAGTGAAAAATGTAAATTTCCAATTTCAACCAAACATGCTAGAAATGCTCCAATTGAGCTAATTAGCTTATTGTGAGAATATTACAAACGTCTGACAAAACTGAAAAATGTAAATTTTCAATTTCAACCAAACATGCTAGAAATGCTCCAATTGAGCTAATTAGCTTATTGTGAGAATATTACAAACGTCTGACAAAAGTGAAAAATGTAAATTTCCAATTTCAACCAAACATGCTAGAAATGCTCCAATTGAGCTAATTAGCTTATTGTGAGAATAATGCAATTGTCTGACAAAAGTGAAAAATGTAAATTTCCAATTTCAACCAAACATGCTAGAAATGCTCCAATTGAGCTAATTAGCTTATTGTGAGAATATTGCAATTGTCTGACAAAAGTGAAAAATGTAAATTTCCAATTTCAACCAAACATGCTAGAAATGCTCCAATTGAGCTAATTAGCTTATTGTGAGAATATTACAAACGTCTGACAAACATGAAAAATGTAAATTTCCAATTTCAACCAAACATGCTAAAAATGCTCTAATTGAGCTAATTAGCTTATTGTAATAATATTACAAACGTCTGACAAAACTGAAAAATGTAAATTTCCAATTTCAACCAAACATGCTAGAAATGCTCCAATTGAGCTAATTAGCTTATTGTGAGAATATTGCAATTGTCTGACAAAAGTGAAAAATGTAAATTTTCAATTTCAACCAAACATGCTAGAAATGCTCCAATTGAGCTAATTAGCTTATTGTGAGAATATTACAAACGTCTGACAAAACTGAAAAATGTAAATTTCCAATTTCAACCAAACATGCTAGAAATGCTCTAATTGAGCTAATTAGCTTATTGTAATAATATTACAAACGTCTGACAAAACTGAAAAATGTAAATTTCCAATTTCAACCAAACATGCTAGAAATGCTCCAATTGAGCTAATTAGCTTATTGTGAGAATATTGCAATTGTCTGACAAAAGTGAAAAATGTAAATTTCCAATTTCAACCAAACATGCTAGAAATGCTCCAATTGAGCTAATTAGCTTATTGTGAGAATATTACAAACGTCTGACAAAACTGAAAAATGTAAATTTCCAATTTCAACCAAACATGCTAGAAATGCTCCAATTGAGCTAATTAGCTTATTGTGAGAATATTACAAACGTCTGACAAAACTGAAAAATGTAAATTTCCAATTTCAACCAAACATGCTAGAAATGCTCCAATTGAGCTAATTAGCTTATTGTGAGAATATTGCAAACGTCTGACAAAAGTGAAAAATGTAAATTTCCAATTTCAACCAAACATGCTAGAAATGCTCCAATTGAGCTAATTAGCTTATTGTGAGAATATTACAAACGTCTGACAAAACTGAAAAATGTAAACGTTTGTAAAATTCTTACAGTAAGCTTATTTCCGCATTTGGAGCATTTCTAGCATGTTTGGTTGAAATTGGAAATTTACATTTTTCAGTTTTGTCAGACGTTTGTAATATTCTCACGATAAGCTAATTAGCTCAATTGGAGCATTTCTAGCATGTTTAGTTGAAGTTGAAAATTTACATTTTTCAGTTTTGTCAGAGGTTTGCAATATTCTCACAATAAGCTAATTAGCTCAATTGGAGCATTTCTAGCATGTTTGGTTGAAATTGAAAATTTAAATTTTCAGTTTTGTCAGACGTTTGTAAAATTCTTACAGTAGGCTTATTTGCGCAATTGGAGCATTTCTAGCATGTTTGATTGAAATTGGAATTTTAAATTTTTCAGTTTTGTAAGACGTTTGTAATATTCTCACAATAAGCTAATTAGCTCAATTGGAGCATTTCTAGCATGTTTGGTTGAAATTGGAAATTTACATTTTTCACTTTTGTCAGACAATTGCAATATTCTCACAATGAGCTAATTAGCTCAATTGGAACATTTCTAGCATGTTTGGTTGAAATTGGAAATTTACATTTTTCACTTTTGTCAGACAATTGCAATATTCTCACAATAAGCTAATTAGCTCAATTGGAGCCTTTCTAGCATGTTTGGTTGAAATTGGAAATTTCTATTTTTCAGTTTTGTCAGACGTTTGTAATATTCTCACAATAAGCTAATTACCTCAATTCGAGCATTTCTAGCATGTTTGGTTGAAATCAGAAATTTACATTTTTTACTTTTGTCAGACGTTTGTAATATTCTCACAATAAGCTAATTAGCTCAATTGGAGCATTTCTAGCATGTTTGGTTGAAATTGGAAATTTACATTTTTCAGTTTTGTCAGACGTTTGTAATATTCTCACAATAAGCTAATTAGCTCAATTGGAGCATTTCTAGCATGTTTGGTTGAAATTGGAAATTTACATTTTTCACTTTTGTCAAACAATTGCAATATTCTCACAATGAGCTAATTAGCTCAATTGGAGCAATTCTAACATGTTTGGTTGAAATTGAAAATTTAAATTTTCAGTTTTGTCAGACGTTTGTAAAATTCTTACAGTAGGCTTATTTGCGCAATTGGAGCATTTCTAGCATGTTTGATTGAAATTGGAAATTTACATTTTTCACTTTTGTCAAACAATTGCAATATTCTCACAATAAGCTAATTAGCTCAATTGGAGCATTTCTAGCATGTTTGGTTGAAATTGAAAATTTAAATTTTCAGTTTTGTCAGACGTTTGTAAAATTCTTACAGTAGGCTTATTTGCGCAATTGGAGCATTTCTAGCATGTTTGATTGAAATTGGAAATTTACATTTTTCACTTTTGTCAGACGATTGCAATATTCTCACAATGAGCTAATTAGCTCAATTGGAACATTTCTAGCATGTTTGGTTGAAATTGGAAATTTACATTTTTCACTTTTGTCAGACAATTGCAATATTCTCACAATAAGCTAATTAGCTCAATTGGAGCCTTTCTAGCATGTTTGGTTGAAATTGGAAATTTCTATTTTTCAGTTTTGTCAGACGTTTGTAATATTCTCACAATAAGCTAATTAGCTAAATTCGAGCATTTCTAGCATGTTTGGTTGAAATCAGAAATTTACATTTTTTACTTTTGTCAGACGTTTGTAATATTCTCACAATAAGCTAATTAGCTCAATTGGAGCATTTCTAGCATGTTTGGTTGATATTGGAAATTTACATTTTTCGCTTTTGTCAGACAATTGCAATATTCTCACAATAAGCTAATTAGCTCAATTGGAGCATTTCTAGCATGTTTGGTTGAAATTGGCAAATTACATTTTTCAGTTTTGTCAGACGCTTGTAATATTCTCACAATAAGCTAATTAGCTCAATTGGAGCATTTCTAGCATGTTTGGTTGAAATTGGAAATTTACATTTTTCACTTTTGTCAGACGTTTGTAATATTCTCACAATAAGCTAATTAGCTCAATTGGAGCATTTCTAGCATGTTTGGTTGAAATTGGAAATTTACATTTTTCACTTTTGTCAGACGATTGCAATATTCTCACAATGAGCTAATTAGCTCAATTGGAACATTTCTAGCATGTTTGGTTGAAATTGGAAATTTACATTTTTCACTTTTGTCAGACAATTGCAATATTCTCACAATAAGCTAATTAGCTCAATTGGAGCCTTTCTAGCATGTTTGGTTGAAATTGGAAATTTCTATTTTTCAGTTTTGTCAGACGTTTGTAATATTCTCACAATAAGCTAATTAGCTAAATTCGAGCATTTCTAGCATGTTTGGTTGAAATCAGAAATTTACATTTTTTACTTTTGTCAGACGTTTGTAATATTCTCACAATAAGCTAATTAGCTCAATTGGAGCATTTCTAGCATGTTTGGTTGAAATCAGAAATTTACATTTTTCACTTTTGTCAAACAATTGCAATATTCTCACAATAAGCTAATTAGCTCAATTGGAGCAATTCTAGCATGTTTGGTTGAAATTGAAAATTTAAATTTTCAGTTTTGTCAAACGTTTGTAAAATTCTTACAGTAGGCTTATTTGCGCAATTGGAGCATTTCTAGCATGTTTGATTGAAATTGGAAATTTACATTTTTCACTTTTGTCAAACAATTGCAATATTCTCACAATAAGCTAATTAGCTCAATTGGAGCATTTCTAGCATGTTTGGTTGAAATTGAAAATTTAAATTTTCAGTTTTGTCAGACGTTTGTAAAATTCTTACAGTAGGCTTATTTGCGCAATTGGAGCATTTCTAGCATGTTTGATTGAAATTGGAATTTTAAATTTTTCACTTTTGTCAGACGTTTGTAATATTCTCACAATAAGCTAATTAGCTCAATTGGAGCATTTCTAGCATGTTTGGTTGAAATTGGAAATTTACATTTTTCACTTTTGTCAGACGATTGCAATATTCTCACAATGAGCTAATTAGCTCAATTGGAACATTTCTAGCATGTTTGGTTGAAATTGGAAATTTACATTTTTCACTTTTGTCAGACAATTGCAATATTCTCACAATAAGCTAATTAGCTCAATTGGAGCCTTTCTAGCATGTTTGGTTGAAATTGGAAATTTCTACTTTTCAGTTTTGTCAGACGTTTGTAATATTCTCACAATAAGCTAATTAGCTCAATTCGAGCATTTCTAGCATGTTTGGTTGAAATCAGAAATTTACATTTTTTACTTTTGTCAGACGTTTGTAATATTCTCACAATAAGCTAATTAGCTCAATTGGAGCATTTCTAGCATGTTTGGTTGAAATTGGAAATTTACATTTTTCGGTTTTGTCAGACGTTTGCAATATTCTCACAATAAGCTAATTAGCTCAATTGGAGCATTTCTAGCATGTTTGGTTGAAATTGGCAAATTACATTTTTCAGTTTTGTCAGACGCTTGTAATATTCTCACAATAAGCTAATTAGCTCAATTGGAGCATTTCTAGCATGTTTGGTTGAAATTGGAAATTTACATTTTTCACTTTTGTCAGACGTTTGTAATATTCTCACAATAAGCTAATTAGCTCAATTGGAGCATTTCTAGCATGTTTGGTTGAAATTGGAAATTTACATTTTTCGCTTTTGTCATACAATTGCAATATTCTCACAATAAGCTAATTAGCTCAATTGGAGCATTTCTAGCATGTTTGGTTGAAATTGGAAATTTACATTTTTCAGTTTTGTCAGACGTTTGTAATATTCTCACAATAAGCTAATTAGCTCAATTGGAGCATTTCTAGCATGTTTGGTTGAAATTGGAAATTTACATTTTTCACTTTTGTCAAACAATTGCAATATTCTCACAATAAGCTAATTAGCTCAATTGGAGCAATTCTAGCATGTTTGGTTGAAATTGAAAATTTAAATTTTCAGTTTTGTCAGACGTTTGTAAAATTCTTACAGTAGGCTTATTTGCGCAATTGGAGCATTTCTAGCATGTTTCATTGAAATTGGAAATTTACATTTTTCACTTTTGTCAAACAATTGCAATATTCTCACAATAAGCTAATTAGCTCAATTGGAGCATTTCTAGCATGTTTGGTTGAAATTGAAAATTTAAATTTTCAGTTTTGTCAGACGTTTGTAAAATTCTTACAGTAGGCTTATTTGCGCAATTGGAGCATTTCTAGCATGTTTGATTGAAATTGGAATTTTAAATTTTTCACTTTTGTCAGACGTTTGTAATATTCTCACAATAAGCTAATTAGCTCAATTGGAGCATTTCTAGCATGTTTGGTTGAAATTGGAAATTTACATTTTTCACTCTTGTCAGACGATTGCAATATTCTCACAATGAGCTAATTAGCTCAATTGGAACATTTCTAGCATGTTTGGTTGAAATTGGAAATTTACATTTTTCACTTTTGTCAGACAATTGCAATATTCTCACAATAAGCTAATTAGCTCAATTGGAGCATTTCTAGCATGTTTGGTTGAAATTGGCAAATTACATTTTTCAGTTTTGTCAGACGCTTGTAATATTCTCACAATAAGCTAATTAGCTCAATTGGAGCATTTCTAGCATGTTTGGTTGAAATTGGAAATTTACATTTTTCACTCTTGTCAGACGATTGCAATATTCTCACAATGAGCTAATTAGCTCAATTGGAACATTTCTAGCATGTTTGGTTGAAATTGGAAATTTACATTTTTCACTTTTGTCAAACAATTGCAATATTCTCACAATAAGCTAATTAGGTCAATTGGAGCAATTCTAGCATGTTTGGTTGAAATTGAAAATTTAAATTTTCAGTTTTGTCAGACGTTTGTATAATTCTTACAGTAGGCTTATTTGCGCAATTGGAGCATTTCTAGCATGTTTGATTGAAATTGGAATTATAAATTTTTCACTTTTGTCAGACGTTTGTAATATTCTCACAATAAGCTAATTAGCTCAATTGGAGCATTTCTAGCATGTTTGGTTGAAATTGGAAATTTACATTTTTCAGTTTTGTCAGACGTTTGTAATATTCTCACAATAAGCTAATTAGCACAATTGGAGCATTTCTAGCATGTTTGGTTGAAATTGGAAATTCACATTTTTCACTTTTGTCAGACAATTGCAATATTCTCACAATAAGCTAATTAGCTCAATTGGAGCATTTCTAGCATGTTTGGTTGAAATTGGAAATTTACATTTTTCAGTTTTGTCAGACGTTTGTAATATTCTCACAATAAGCTAATTAGCTCAATTGGAGCATTTCTAGCATGTTTGGTTGAAATCAGAAATTTACATTTTTTACTTTTGTCAGACGTTTGTAATATTCTCACAATAAGCTAATTAGCTCAATTGGAGCATTTCTAGCATGTTTGGTTGAAATTGGAAATTTACATTTTTCAGTTTTGTCAGACGTTTGTAATATTCTAACAATAAGCTAATTAGCTCAATTGGAGCATTTCTAGCATGTTTGGTTGAAATTGGAAATTACATTTTTCAGTTTTGTCAGACAATTGCAATATTCTATCAATAAGCTAATTAGCTCAATTGGAGCATTTCTAGCATGTTTGGTTGAAATTGGAAATTTACATTTTTCAGTTTTGTCAGACGTTTGTAATATTCTCACAATAAGCTAATTAGCTAAATTCGAGCATTTCTAGCATGTTTGGTTGAAATCAGAAATTTACATTTTTTACTTTTGTCAGACGTTTGTAATATTCTCACAATAAGCTAATTAGCTCAATTGGAGCATTTCTAGCATGTTTGGTTGAAATCAGAAATTTACATTTTTCACTTTTGTCAAACAATTGCAATATTCTCACAATAAGCTAATTAGCTCAATTGGAGCAATTCTAGCATGTTTGGTTGAAATTGAAAATTTAAATTTTCAGTTTTGTCAAACGTTTGTAAAATTCTTACAGTAGGCTTATTTGCGCAATTGGAGCATTTCTAGCATGTTTGATTGAAATTGGAAATTTACATTTTTCACTTTTGTCAAACAATTGCAATATTCTCACAATAAGCTAATTAGCTCAATTGGAGCATTTCTAGCATGTTTGGTTGAAATTGAAAATTTAAATTTTCAGTTTTGTCAGACGTTTGTAAAATTCTTACAGTAGGCTTATTTGCGCAATTGGAGCATTTCTAGCATGTTTGATTGAAATTGGAATTTTAAATTTTTCACTTTTGTCAGACGTTTGTAATATTCTCACAATAAGCTAATTAGCTCAATTGGAGCATTTCTAGCATGTTTGGTTGAAATTGGAAATTTACATTTTTCACTTTTGTCAGACGATTGCAATATTCTCACAATGAGCTAATTAGCTCAATTGGAACATTTCTAGCATGTTTGGTTGAAATTGGAAATTTACATTTTTCACTTTTGTCAGACAATTGCAATATTCTCACAATAAGCTAATTAGCTCAATTGGAGCCTTTCTAGCATGTTTGGTTGAAATTGGAAATTTCTACTTTTCAGTTTTGTCAGACGTTTGTAATATTCTCACAATAAGCTAATTAGCTCAATTCGAGCATTTCTAGCATGTTTGGTTGAAATCAGAAATTTACATTTTTTACTTTTGTCAGACGTTTGTAATATTCTCACAATAAGCTAATTAGCTCAATTGGAGCATTTCTAGCATGTTTGGTTGAAATTGGAAATTTACATTTTTCGGTTTTGTCAGACGTTTGCAATATTCTCACAATAAGCTAATTAGCTCAATTGGAGCATTTCTAGCA
This sequence comes from Watersipora subatra, assembly GCF_963576615.1. NCBI lineage: Eukaryota > Metazoa > Bryozoa > Gymnolaemata > Cheilostomatida > Watersiporidae > Watersipora > Watersipora subatra. Next base: position 385,533 of record NW_027045383.1, read on the forward strand.
TGTTTGGTTGAAATTGGCAAATTACATTTTTCAGTTTTGTCAGACGCTTGTAATATTCTCACAATAAGCTAATTAGCTCAATTGGAGCATTTCTAGCATGTTTGGTTGAAATTGGAAATTTACATTTTTCACTTTTGTCAGACGTTTGTAATATTCTCACAATAAGCTAATTAGCTCAATTGGAGCATTTCTAGCATGTTTGGTTGAAATTGGAAATTTACATTTTTCGCTTTTGTCATACAATTGCAATATTCTCACAATAAGCTAATTAGCTCAATTGGAGCATTTCTAGCATGTTTGGTTGAAATTGGAAATTTACATTTTTCAGTTTTGTCAGACGTTTGTAATATTCTCACAATAAGCTAATTAGCTCAATTGGAGCATTTCTAGCATGTTTGGTTGAAATTGGAAATTTACATTTTTCACTTTTGTCAAACAATTGCAATATTCTCACAATAAGCTAATTAGCTCAATTGGAGCAATTCTAGCATGTTTGGTTGAAATTGAAAATTTAAATTTTCAGTTTTGTCAGACGTTTGTAAAATTCTTACAGTAGGCTTATTTGCGCAATTGGAGCATTTCTAGCATGTTTCATTGAAATTGGAAATTTACATTTTTCACTTTTGTCAAACAATTGCAATATTCTCACAATAAGCTAATTAGCTCAATTGGAGCATTTCTAGCATGTTTGGTTGAAATTGAAAATTTAAATTTTCAGTTTTGTCAGACGTTTGTAAAATTCTTACAGTAGGCTTATTTGCGCAATTGGAGCATTTCTAGCATGTTTGATTGAAATTGGAATTTTAAATTTTTCACTTTTGTCAGACGTTTGTAATATTCTCACAATAAGCTAATTAGCTCAATTGGAGCATTTCTAGCATGTTTGGTTGAAATTGGAAATTTACATTTTTCACTCTTGTCAGACGATTGCAATATTCTCACAATGAGCTAATTAGCTCAATTGGAACATTTCTAGCATGTTTGGTTGAAATTGGAAATTTACATTTTTCACTTTTGTCAGACAATTGCAATATTCTCACAATAAGCTAATTAGCTCAATTGGAGCATTTCTAGCATGTTTGGTTGAAATTGGCAAATTACATTTTTCAGTTTTGTCAGACGCTTGTAATATTCTCACAATAAGCTAATTAGCTCAATTGGAGCATTTCTAGCATGTTTGGTTGAAATTGGAAATTTACATTTTTCACTCTTGTCAGACGATTGCAATATTCTCACAATGAGCTAATTAGCTCAATTGGAACATTTCTAGCATGTTTGGTTGAAATTGGAAATTTACATTTTTCACTTTTGTCAAACAATTGCAATATTCTCACAATAAGCTAATTAGGTCAATTGGAGCAATTCTAGCATGTTTGGTTGAAATTGAAAATTTAAATTTTCAGTTTTGTCAGACGTTTGTATAATTCTTACAGTAGGCTTATTTGCGCAATTGGAGCATTTCTAGCATGTTTGATTGAAATTGGAATTATAAATTTTTCACTTTTGTCAGACGTTTGTAATATTCTCACAATAAGCTAATTAGCTCAATTGGAGCATTTCTAGCATGTTTGGTTGAAATTGGAAATTTACATTTTTCAGTTTTGTCAGACGTTTGTAATATTCTCACAATAAGCTAATTAGCACAATTGGAGCATTTCTAGCATGTTTGGTTGAAATTGGAAATTCACATTTTTCACTTTTGTCAGACAATTGCAATATTCTCACAATAAGCTAATTAGCTCAATTGGAGCATTTCTAGCATGTTTGGTTGAAATTGGAAATTTACATTTTTCAGTTTTGTCAGACGTTTGTAATATTCTCACAATAAGCTAATTAGCTCAATTGGAGCATTTCTAGCATGTTTGGTTGAAATCAGAAATTTACATTTTTTACTTTTGTCAGACGTTTGTAATATTCTCACAATAAGCTAATTAGCTCAATTGGAGCATTTCTAGCATGTTTGGTTGAAATTGGAAATTTACATTTTTCAGTTTTGTCAGACGTTTGTAATATTCTAACAATAAGCTAATTAGCTCAATTGGAGCATTTCTAGCATGTTTGGTTGAAATTGGAAATTACATTTTTCAGTTTTGTCAGACAATTGCAATATTCTATCAATAAGCTAATTAGCTCAATTGGAGCATTTCTAGCATGTTTGGTTGAAATTGGAAATTTACATTTTTCAGTTTTGTCAGACGTTTGTAATATTCTCACAATAAGCTAATTAGCTCAATTGGAACATTTCTAGCATGTTTGGTTGAAATTGGAAATTTACATTTTTCAGTTTTGTCAGACGTTTGTAATATTCTCACAATAAGCTAATTAGCTCAATTGGAGCATTTCTAGCATGTTTGGTTGAATTTGGAGATTTACATTTTTCAGTGTTGTCAGACGTTTGTAATATTCTCACAATAAGCTAATTAGCTCAATTGGAGCATTTCTAGCATGTTTGGTTGAAATTGAAAATTTACATTTTTCAGTGTTGTCAGACGTTTGTAATATTCTCACAATAAGCTAATTAGCTCAATTGGAGCATTTCTAGCATGTTTGGTTGAAATTGGAAATTTACATTTTTCACTTTTGTCAGACGTTTGTAATATTCTCACAATAAGCTAATTAGCTCAATTGGAGCATTTCTAGCATGTTTGGTTGAAATTAGCAAATTACATTTTTCAGTTTTGTCAGACGCTTGTAATATTCTCACAATAAGCTAATTAGCTCAATTGGAGCATTTCTAGCATGTTTGGTTGAAATTGGAAATTTACATTTTTCACTTTTGTCAGACGTTTGTAATATTCTCACAATAAGCTAATTAGCTCAATTGGAGCATTTCTAGCATGTTTGGTTGAAATTGGAAATTTACATTTTTCGCTTTTGTCATACAATTGCAATATTCTCACAATAAGCTAAGTAGCTCAATTGGAGCATTTCTAGCATGTTTGGTTGAAATTGGAAATTACATTTTTCAGTTTTGTCAGACAATTGCAATATTCTATCAATAAGCTAATTAGCTCAATTGGAGCATTTCTAGCATGTTTGGTTGAAATTGGCAAATTACATTTTTCAGTTTTGTCAGACGCTTGTAATATTCTCACAATAAGCTAATTAGCTCAATTGGAGCATTTCTAGCATGTTTGGTTGAAATTGGAAATTTACATTTTTCACTTTTGTCAGACGTTTGTAATATTCTCACAATAAGCTAATTAGCTCAATTGGAGCATTTCTAGCATGTTTGGTTGAAATTGGAAATTTACATTTTTCGCTTTTGTCATACAATTGCAATATTGTCACAATAAGCTAATTAGCTCAATTGGAGCATTTCTAGCATGTTTGGTTGAAATTGGAAATTTACATTTTTCAGTTTTGTCAGACGTTTGTAATATTCTCACAATAAGCTAATTAGCTCAATTGGAGCATTTCTAGCATGTTTGGTTGAAATTGGAAATTTACATTTTTCACTTTTGTCAAACAATTGCAATATTCTCACAATAAGCTAATTAGCTCAATTGGAGCATTTCTAGCATGTTTGGTTAAAATTGAAAATTTAAATAATCAGTTTTGTCAGACGTTTGTAAAATTCTTACAGTAGGCTTATTTGCGCAATTGGAGCATTTCTAGCATGTTTGATTGAAATTGGAATTTTAAATTTTTCACTTTTGTCAGACGTTTGTAATATTCTCACAATAAGCTAATTAGCTCAATTGGAGCATTTCTAGCATGTTTGGTTGAAATTGGAAATTTACATTTTTCACTTTTGTCAGACGATTGCAATATTCTCACAATGAGCTAATTAGCTCAATTGGAACATTTCTAGCATGTTTGGTTGAAATTGGAAATTTACATTTTTCACTTTTGTCAGACAATTGCAATATTCTCACAATAAGCTAATTAGCTCAATTGGAGCCTTTCTAGCATGTTTGGTTGAAATTGGAAATTTCTACTTTTCAGTTTTGTCAGACGTTTGTAATATTCTCACAATAAGCTAATTAGCTCAATTGGAGCATTTCTAGCATGTTTGGTTGAAATTGGAAATTTACATTTTTCGGTCTTGTCAGACGTTTGCAATATTCTCACAATAAGCTAATTAGCTCAATTGGAGCATTTCTAGCATGTTTGGTTGAAATTGGCAAATTACATTTTTCAGTTTTGTCAGACGCTTGTAATATTCTCACAATAAGCTAATTAGCTCAATTGGAGCATTTCTAGCATGTTTGGTTGAAATTGGAAATTTACATTTTTCACTTTTGTCAGACGTTTGTAATATTCTCACAATAAGCTAATTAGCTCAATTGGAGCATTTCTAGCATGTTTGGTTGAAATTGGAAATTTACATTTTTCGCTTTTGTCATACAATTGCAATATTCTCACAATAAGCTAATTAGCTCAATTGGAGCATTTCTAGCATGTTTGGTTGAAATTGGAAATTTACATTTTTCAGTTTTGTCAGACGTTTGTAATATTCTCACAATAAGCTAATTAGCTCAATTGGAGCATTTCTAGCATGTTTGGTTGAAATTGGAAATTTACATTTTTCACTTTTGTCAAACAATTGCAATATTCTCACAATAAGCTAATTAGCTCAATTGGAGCAATTCTAGCATGTTTGGTTGAAATTGAAAATTTAAATTTTCAGTTTTGTCAGACGTTTGTAAAATTCTTACAGTAGGCTTATTTGCGCAATTGGAGCATTTCTAGCATGTTTCATTGAAATTGGAAATTTACATTTTTCACTTTTGTCAAACAATTGCAATATTCTCACAATAAGCTAATTAGCTCAATTGGAGCATTTCTAGCATGTTTGGTTGAAATTGAAAATTTAAATTTTCAGTTTTGTCAGACGTTTGTAAAATTCTTACAGTAGGCTTATTTGCGCAATTGGAGCATTTCTAGCATGTTTGATTGAAATTGGAATTTTAAATTTTTCACTTTTGTCAGACGTTTGTAATATTCTCACAATAAGCTAATTAGCTCAATTGGAGCATTTCTAGCATGTTTGGTTGAAATTGGAAATTTACATTTTTCACTCTTGTCAGACGATTGCAATATTCTCACAATGAGCTAATTAGCTCAATTGGAACATTTCTAGCATGTTTGGTTGAAATTGGAAATTTACATTTTTCACTTTTGTCAGACAATTGCAATATTCTCACAATAAGCTAATTAGCTCAATTGGAGCATTTCTAGCATGTTTGGTTGAAATTGGCAAATTACATTTTTCAGTTTTGTCAGACGCTTGTAATATTCTCACAATAAGCTAATTAGCTCAATTGGAGCATTTCTAGCATGTTTGGTTGAAATTGGAAATTTACATTTTTCACTTTTGTCAGACGTTTGTAATATTCTCACAATAAGCTAATTAGCTCAATTGGAGCATTTCTAGCATGTTTGGTTGAAATTGGAAATTTACATTTTTCAGTTTTGTCAGACGTTTGTAATATTCTCACAATAAGCTAATTAGCTCAATTGGAGCATTTCTAGCATGTTTCGTTGAAATTGGAAATTTACATTTTTCACTTTTGTCAAACAATTGCAATATTCTCACAATAAGCTAATTAGGTCAATTGGAGCAATTCTAGCATGTTTGGTTGAAATTGAAAATTTAAATTTTCAGTTTTGTCAGACGTTTGTATAATTCTTACAGTAGGCTTATTTGCGCAATTGGAGCATTTCTAGCATGTTTGATTGAAATTGGAATTATAAATTTTTCACTTTTGTCAGACGTTTGTAATATTCTCACAATAAGCTAATTAGCTCAATTGGAGCATTTCTAGCATGTTTGGTTGAAATTGGAAATTTACATTTTTCAGTTTTGTCAGACGTTTGTAATATTCTCACAATAAGCTAATTAGCACAATTGGAGCATTTCTAGCATGTTTGGTTGAAATTGGAAATTCACATTTTTCACTTTTGTCAGACAATTGCAATATTCTCACAATAAGCTAATTAGCTCAATTGGAGCATTTCTAGCATGTTTGGTTGAAATTGGAAATTTACATTTTTCAGTTTTGTCAGACGTTTGTAATATTCTCACAATAAGCTAATTAGCTCAATTGGAGCATTTCTAGCATGTTTGGTTGAAATCAGAAATTTACATTTTTTACTTTTGTCAGACGTTTGTAATATTCTCACAATAAGCTAATTAGCTCAATTGGAGCATTTCTAGCATGTTTGGTTGAAATTGGAAATTTACATTTTTCAGTTTTGTCAGACGTTTGTAATATTCTAACAATAAGCTAATTAGCTCAATTGGAGCATTTCTAGCATGTTTGGTTGAAATTGGAAATTACATTTTTCAGTTTTGTCAGACAATTGCAATATTCTATCAATAAGCTAATTAGCTCAATTGGAGCATTTCTAGCATGTTTGGTTGAAATTGGAAATTTACATTTTTCAGTTTTGTCAGACGTTTGTAATATTCTCACAATAAGCTAATTAGTTCAATTGGAGCATTTCTAGCATGTTTGGTTGAAATTGGAAATTTACATTTTTCAGTTTTGTCAGACGTTTGTAATATTCTCACAATAAGCTAATTAGTTCAATTGGAGCATTTCTAGCATGTTTGGTTGAAATTGGAAATTTACATTTTTCAGTTTTGTCAGACGTTTGTAATATTCTCACAATAAGCTAATTAGCTCAATTGGAGCATTTCTAGCATGTTTGGTTGAAATTGGAGATTTACATTTTTCAGTGTTGTCAGACGTTTGTAATATTCTCACAATAAGCTAATTAGCTCAATTGGAGCATTTCTAGCATGTTTGGTTGAAATTGAAAATTTACATTTTTCAGTGTTGTCAGACGTTTGTAATATTCTCACAATAAGCTAATTAGCTCAATTGGAGCATTTCTAGCATGTTTGGTTGAAATTGGAAATTTACATTTTTCACTTTTGTCAGACGTTTGTAATATTCTCACAATAAGCTAATTAGCTCAATTGGAGCATTTCTAGCATGTTTGGTTGAAATTAGCAAATTACATTTTTCAGTTTTGTCAGACGCTTGTAATATTCTCACAATAAGCTAATTAGCTCAATTGGAGCATTTCTAGCATGTTTGGTTGAAATTGGAAATTTACATTTTTCACTTTTGTCAGACGTTTGTAATATTCTCACAATAAGCTAATTAGCTCAATTGGAGCATTTCTAGCATGTTTGGTTGAAATTGGAAATTTACATTTTTCGCTTTTGTCATACAATTGCAATATTCTCACAATAAGCTAATTAGCTCAATTGGAGCATTTCTAGCATGTTTGGTTGAAATTGGAAATTACATTTTTCAGTTTTGTCAGACAATTGCAATATTCTATCAATAAGCTAATTAGCTCAATTGGAGCATTTCTAGCATGTTTGGTTGAAATTGGCAAATTACATTTTTCAGTTTTGTCAGACGCTTGTAATTTTCTCACAATAAGCTAATTAGCTCAATTGGAGCATTTCTAGCATGTTTGGTTGAAATTGGAAATTTACATTTTTCACTTTTGTCAGACGTTTGTAATATTCTCACAATAAGCTAATTAGCTCAATTGGAGCATTTCTAGCATGTTTGGTTGAAATTGGAAATTTACATTTTTCGCTTTTGTCATACAATTGCAATATTGTCACAATAAGCTAATTAGCTCAATTGGAGCATTTCTAGCATGTTTGGTTGAAATTGGAAATTTACATTTTTCAGTTTTGTCAGACGTTTGTAATATTCTCACAATAAGCTAATTAGCTCAATTGGAGCATTTCTAGCATGTTTGGTTGAAATTGGAAATTTACATTTTTCACTTTTGTCAAACAATTGCAATATTCTCACAATAAGCTAATTAGCTCAATTGGAGCAATTCTAGCATGTTTGGTTGAAATTGAAAATTTAAATTTTCAGTTTTGTCAGACGTTTGTAAAATACTTACAGTAGGCTTATTTGCGCAATTGGAGCATTTCTAGCATGTTTGATTGAAATTGGAAATTTACATTTTTCACTTTTGTCAAACAATTGCAATATTCTCACAATAAGCTAATTAGCTCAATTGGAGCATTTCTAGCATGTTTGGTTGAAATTGAAAATTTACATTTTTCACTTTTGTCAGACAATTGCAATATTCTCACAATGAGCTAATTAGCTCAATTGGAACATTTCTAGCATGTTTGGTTGAAATTGGAAATTTACATTTTTCACTTTTGTCAGACAATTGCAATATTCTCACAATAAGCTAATTAGCTCAATTGGAGCCTTTCTAGCATGTTTGGTTGAAATTGGAAATTTCTATTTTTCAGTTTTGTCAGACGTTTGTAATATTCTCACAATAAGCTAATTAGCTCAATTCGAGCATTTCTAGCATGTTTGGTTGAAATCAGAAATTTACATTTTTTACTTTTGTCAGACGTTTGTAATATTCTCACAATAAGCTAATTAGCTCAATTGGAGCATTTCTAGCATGTTTGGTTGAAATTGGAAATTTACATTTTTCGCTTTTGTCAGACAATTGCAATATTCTCACAATAAGCTAATTAGCTCAATTGGAGCATTTCTAGCATGTTTGGTTGAAATTGGAAATTTACATTTTTCACTTTTGTCAGACGTTTGTAATATTCTCACAATAAGCTAATTAGCTCAATTGGAGCATTTCTAGCATGTTTGGTTGAAATTGGAAATTTACATTTTTCAGTTTTGTCAGACGTTTGTAATATTCTCACAATAAGCTAATTAGCTCAATTGGAGCATTTCTAGCATGTTTGGTTGAAATTGGAAATTTACATTTTTCGCTTTTGTCAGACAATTGCAATATTCTCACAATAAGCTAATTAGCTCAATTGGAGCATTTCTAGCATGTTTGGTTGAAATTGGAAATTTACATTTTTCGCTTTTGTCATACAATTGCAATATTCTCACAATAAGCTAATTAGCTCAATTGGAGCATTTCTAGCATGTTTGGTTGAAATTGGAAATTTACATTTTTCAGTTTTGTCAGACGTTTGTAATATTCTCACAATAAGCTAATTAGCTCAATTGGAGCATTTCTAGCATGTTTGGTTGAAATTGGAAATTTACATTTTTCACTTTTGTCAAACAATTGCAATATTCTCACAATAAGCTAATTAGCTCAATTGGAGCAATTCTAGCATGTTTGGTTGAAATTGAAAATTTAAATTTTCAGTTTTGTCAGACGTTTGTAAAATTCTTACAGTAGGCTCATTTGCGCAATTGGAGCATTTCTAGCATGTTTGATTGAAATTGGAATTATAAATTTTTCAATTTTGTCAGACGTTTGTAATATTCTCAGAATAAGCTAATTAGCTCAATTGGAGCATTTCTAGCATGTTTGGTTGAAATTGGAAATTTACATTTTTCACTTTTGTCAGACGTTTGTAATATTCTCACAATAAGCTAATTAGCACAATTGGAGCATTTCTAGCATGTTTGGTTGAAATTGGAAATTCACATTTTCACTTTTGTCAGACAATTGCAATATTCTCACAATAAGCTAATTAGCTCAATTGGAGCATTTCTAGCATGTTTGGTTGAAATCAGAAATTTACACTTTTTACTTTTGTCAGACGTTTGTAATATTCTCACAATAAGCTAATTAGCTCAATTGGAGCATTTCTAGCATGTTTGGTTGAAATTGGAAATTTACATTTTTCAGTTTTGTCAGACGTTTGTAATATTCTCACAATAAGCTAATTAGCTCAATTCGAGCATTTCTAGCATGTTTGGTTGAAATCAGAAATTTACATTTTTTACTTTTGTCAGACGTTTGTAATATTCTCACAATAAGCTAATTAGCTCAATTGGAGCATTTCTAGCATGTTTGGTTGAAATTGGAAATTTACATTTTTCGCTTTTGTCAGACAATTGCAATATTCTCACAATAAGCTAATTAGCTCAATTGGAGCATTTCTAGCATGTTTGGTTGAAATTGGAAATTTACAATTTTCACTTTTGTCAGACGTTTGTAATAATCTCACAATAAGCTAATTAGCTCAATTGGAGCATTTCTAGCATGTTTGGTTGAAATTGGAAATTTACATTTTTCGCTTTTGTCATACAATTGCAATATTCTCACAATAAGCTAATTAGCTCAATTGGAGCATTTCTAGCATGTTTGGTTGAAATTGGAAATTTACATTTTTCAGTTTTGTCAGACGTTTGTAATATTCTCACAATAAGCTAATTAGCTCAATTGGAGCATTTCTAGCATGTTTGGTTGAAATTGGAAATTTACATTTTTCACTTTTGTCAAACAATTGCAATATTCTCACAATAAGCTAATTAGCTCAATTGGAGCATTTCTAGCATGTTTGGTTGAAATTGAAAATTTAAATTTTCAGTTTTGTCAGACGTTTGTAAAATTCTTACAGTAGGCTTATTTGCGCAATTGGAGCATTTCTAGCATGTTTGATTGAAATTGGAATTATAAATTTTTCACTTTTGTCAGACGTTTGTAATATTCTCACAATAAGCTAATTAGCTCAATTGGAGCATTTCTAGCATGTTTTGTTGAAATTGGAAATTTACATTTTTCAGTTTTGTCAGACGTTTGTAATATTCTCACAATAAGCTAATTAGCACAATTGGAGCATTTCTAGCATGTTTGGTTGAAATTGGAAATTCACATTTTTCACTTTTGTCAGACATTTGCAATATTCTCACAATAAGCTAATTAGCTCAATTGGAGCATTTCTAGCATGTTTGGTTGAAATTGGAACTTTACATTTTTCAGTTTTGTCAGACGTTTGTAATATTCTCACAATAAGCTAATTAGCTCAATTGGAGCATTTCTAGCATGTTTGGTTGAAATCAGAAATTTACACTTTTTACTTTTGTCAGACGTTTGTAATATTCTCACAATAAGCTAATTAGCTCAATTGGAGCATTTCTAGCATGTTTGGTTGAAATTGGAAATTTACATTTTTCAGTTTTGTCAGACGTTTGTAATATTCTCACAATAAGCTAATTAGCTCAATTGGAGCATTTCTAGCATGTTTGGTTGAAATTGGAAATTTACATTTTTCAGTTTTGTCAGACGTTTGTAATATTCTAACAATAAGCTAATTAGCTCAATTGGAACATTTCTAGCATGTTTGGTTGAAATTGGAAAATACATTTTTCAGTTTTGTCAGACAATTGCAATATTCTATCAATAAGCTAATTAGCTCAATTGGAGCATTTCTAGCATGTTTGGTTGAAATTGGAAATTTACATTTTTCACTTTTGTCAGACGTTTTTAATATTCTCACAATAAGCTAATTAGCTCAATTGGAGCATTTCTAGCATGTTTGGTTGAAATTGGAAATTTACATTTTTCAGTTTTGTCAGACGTTTGTAATATTCTCACAATAAGCTAATTAGCTCAATTGGAGCATTTCTAGCATGTTTGGTTGAAATTGGAAATTTACATTTTTCAGTTTTGTCAGACGTTTGTAATATTCTCACAATAAGCTAATTAGCTCAATTGGAGCATTTCTAGCATGTTTGGTTGAAATTGGAAATTTACATTTTTCAGTGTTGTCAGACGTTTGTAATATTCTCACAATAAGCTAATTAGCTCAATTGGAGCATTTCTAGCATGTTTGGTTGAAATTGAAAATTTACATTTTTCAGTGTTGTCAGACGTTTGTAATATTCTCACAATAAGCTAACTAGCTCAATTGGAGCATTTTCTAGCATGTTTGGTTGAAATTGGCAAATTACATTTTTCAGTTTTGTCAGACGCTTGTAATTTTCTCACAATAAGCTAATTAGCTCAATTGGAGCATTTCTAGCATGTTTGGTTGAAATTGGAAATTTACATTTTTCACTTTTGTCAGACGTTTGTAATATTCTCACAATAAGCTAATTAGCTCAATTGGAGCATTTCTAGCATGTTTGGTTGAAATTGGAAATTTACATTTTTCGCTTTTGTCATACAATTGCAATATTGTCACAATAAGCTAATTAGCTCAATTGGAGCATTTCTAGCATGTTTGGTTGAAATTGGAAATTTACATTTTTCAGTTTTGTCAGACGTTTGTAATATTCTCACAATAAGCTAATTAGCTCAATTGGAGCATTTCTAGCATGTTTGGTTGAAATTGGAAATTTACATTTTTCACTTTTGTCAAACAATTGCAATATTCTCACAATAAGCTAATTAGCTCAATTGGAGCAATTCTAGCATGTTTGGTTGAAATTGAAAATTTAAATTTTCAGTTTTGTCAGACGTTTGTAAAATACTTACAGTAGGCTTATTTGCACAATTGGAGCATTTCTAGCATGTTTGATTGAAATTGGAAATTTACATTTTTCACTTTTGTCAAACAATTGCAATATTCTCACAATAAGCTAATTAGCTCAATTGGAGCATTTCTAGCATGTTTGGTTGAAATTGAAAATTTACATTTTTCACTTTTGTCAGACAATTGCAATATTCTCACAATGAGCTAATTAGCTCAATTGGAACATTTCTAGCATGTTTGGTTGAAATTGGAAATTTACATTTTTCACTTTTGTCAGACAATTGCAATATTCTCACAATAAGCTAATTAGCTCAATTGGAGCCTTTCTAGCATGTTTGGTTGAAATTGGAAATTTCTATTTTTCAGTTTTGTCAGACGTTTGTAATATTCTCACAATAAGCTAATTAGCTCAATTCGAGCATTTCTAGCATGTTTGGTTGAAATCAGAAATTTACATTTTTTACTTTTGTCAGACGTTTGTAATATTCTCACAATAAGCTAATTAGCTCAATTGGAGCATTTCTAGCATGTTTGGTTGAAATTGGAAATTTACATTTTTCGCTTTTGTCAGACAATTGCAATATTCTCACAATAAGCTAATTAGCTCAATTGGAGCATTTCTAGCATGTTTGGTTGAAATTGGAAATTTACATTTTTCACTTTTGTCAGACGTTTGTAATATTCTCACAATAAGCTAATTAGCTCAATTGGAGCATTTCTAGCATGTTTGGTTGAAATTGGAAATTTACATTTTTCAGTTTTGTCAGACGTTTGTAATATTCTCACAATAAGCTAATTAGCTCAATTGGAGCATTTCTAGCATGTTTGGTTGAAATTGGAAATTTACATTTTTCGCTTTTGTCAGACAATTGCAATATTCTCACAATAAGCTAATTAGCTCAATTGGAGCATTTCTAGCATGTTTGGTTGAAATTGGAAATTTACATTTTTCGCTTTTGTCATACAATTGCAATATTCTCACAATAAGCTAATTAGCTCAATTGGAGCATTTCTAGCATGTTTGGTTGAAATTGGAAATTTACATTTTTCAGTTTTGTCAGACGTTTGTAATATTCTCACAATAAGCTAATTAGCTCAATTGGAGCATTTCTAGCATGTTTGGTTGAAATTGGAAATTTACATTTTTCACTTTTGTCAAACAATTGCAATATTCTCACAATAAGCTAATTAGCTCAATTGGAGCAATTCTAGCATGTTTGGTTGAAATTGAAAATTTAAATTTTCAGTTTTTTCAGACGTTTGTAAAATTCTTACAGTAGGCTCATTTGCGCAATTGGAGCATTTCTAGCATGTTTGATTGAAATTGGAATTATAAATTTTTCAATTTTGTCAGACGTTTGTAATATTCTCAGAATAAGCTAATTAGCTCAATTGGAGCATTTCTAGCATGTTTGGTTGAAATTGGAAATTTACATTTTTCACTTTTGTCAGACGTTTGTAATATTCTCACAATAAGCTAATTAGCACAATTGGAGCATTTCTAGCATGTTTGGTTGAAATTGGAAATTCACATTTTCACTTTTGTCAGACAATTGCAATATTCTCACAATAAGCTAATTAGCTCAATTGGAGCATTTCTAGCATGTTTGGTTGAAATCAGAAATTTACACTTTTTACTTTTGTCAGACGTTTGTAATATTCTCACAATAAGCTAATTAGCTCAATTGGAGCATTTCTAGCATGTTTGGTTGAAATTGGAAATTTACATTTTTCAGTTTTGTCAGACGTTTGTAATATTCTCACAATAAGCTAATTAGCTCAATTCGAGCATTTCTAGCATGTTTGGTTGAAATCAGAAATTTACATTTTTTACTTTTGTCAGACGTTTGTAATATTCTCACAATAAGCTAATTAGCTCAATTGGAGCATTTCTAGCATGTTTGGTTGAAATTGGAAATTTACATTTTTCGCTTTTGTCAGACAATTGCAATATTCTCACAATAAGCTAATTAGCTCAATTGGAGCATTTCTAGCATGTTTGGTTGAAATTGGAAATTTACAATTTTCACTTTTGTCAGACGTTTGTAATAATCTCACAATAAGCTAATTAGCTCAATTGGAGCATTTCTAGCATGTTTGGTTGAAATTGGAAATTTACATTTTTCGCTTTTGTCATACAATTGCAATATTCTCACAATAAGCTAATTAGCTCAATTGGAGCATTTCTAGCATGTTTGGTTGAAATTGGAAATTTACATTTTTCAGTTTTGTCAGACGTTTGTAATATTCTCACAATAAGCTAATTAGCTCAATTGGAGCATTTCTAGCATGTTTGGTTGAAATTGGAAATTTACATTTTTCACTTTTGTCAAACAATTGCAATATTCTCACAATAAGCTAATTAGCTCAATTGGAGCATTTCTAGCATGTTTGGTTGAAATTGAAAATTTAAATTTTCAGTTTTGTCAGACGTTTGTAAAATTCTTACAGTAGGCTTATTTGCGCAATTGGAGCATTTCTAGCATGTTTGATTGAAATTGGAATTATAAATTTTTCACTTTTGTCAGACGTTTGTAATATTCTCACAATAAGCTAATTAGCTCAATTGGAGCATTTCTAGCATGTTTTGTTGAAATTGGAAATTTACATTTTTCAGTTTTGTCAGACGTTTGTAATATTCTCACAATAAGCTAATTAGCACAATTGGAGCATTTCTAGCATGTTTGGTTGAAATTGGAAATTCACATTTTTCACTTTTGTCAGACATTTGCAATATTCTCACAATAAGCTAATTAGCTCAATTGGAGCATTTCTAGCATGTTTGGTTGAAATTGGAACTTTACATTTTTCAGTTTTGTCAGACGTTTGTAATATTCTCACAATAAGCTAATTAGCTCAATTGGAGCATTTCTAGCATGTTTGGTTGAAATCAGAAATTTACACTTTTTACTTTTGTCAGACGTTTGTAATATTCTCACAATAAGCTAATTAGCTCAATTGGAGCATTTCTAGCATGTTTGGTTGAAATTGGAAATTTACATTTTTCAGTTTTGTCAGACGTTTGTAATATTCTCACAATAAGCTAATTAGCTCAATTGGAGCATTTCTAGCATGTTTGGTTGAAATTGGAAATTTACATTTTTCAGTTTTGTCAGACGTTTGTAATATTCTAACAATAAGCTAATTAGCTCAATTGGAACATTTCTAGCATGTTTGGTTGAAATTGGAAAATACATTTTTCAGTTTTGTCAGACAATTGCAATATTCTATCAATAAGCTAATTAGCTCAATTGGAGCATTTCTAGCATGTTTGGTTGAAATTGGAAATTTACATTTTTCACTTTTGTCAGACGTTTTTAATATTCTCACAATAAGCTAATTAGCTCAATTGGAGCATTTCTAGCATGTTTGGTTGAAATTGGAAATTTACATTTTTCAGTTTTGTCAGACGTTTGTAATATTCTCACAATAAGCTAATTAGCTCAATTGGAGCATTTCTAGCATGTTTGGTTGAAATTGGAAATTTACATTTTTCAGTTTTGTCAGACGTTTGTAATATTCTCACAATAAGCTAATTAGTTCAATTGGAGCATTTCTAGCATGTTTGGTTGAAATTGGAAATTTACATTTTTCAGTGTTGTCAGACGTTTGTAATATTCTCACAATAAGCTAATTAGCTCAATTGGAGCATTTCTAGCATGTTTGGTTGAAATTGAAAATTTACATTTTTCAGTGTTGTCAGACGTTTGTAATATTCTCACAATAAGCTAACTAGCTCAATTGGAGCATTTTCTAGCATGTTTGGTTGAAATTGGAAATTTACATTTTTCAGTTTTGTCAGACGTTTGTAAAATTCTCACAATAAGCTAATTAGCTCATTTGGAGCATTTCTAGCATGTTTGGTTGAAATTGGAAATTTACATTTTTCAGTTTTGTCAGACGTTTGTAATATTCTCACAATAAGCTAATTAGCTCAATTGGAGCATTTCTAGCATGTTTGATTGAAATTGGAAATTTACATTTTTCACTTTTGTCAAACAATTGCAATATTCTCACAATAAGCTAATTAGCTCAATTGGAGCATTTCTAGCATGTTTGGTTGAAATTGAAAATTTAAATTTTCAGTTTTGTCAGACGTTTGTAAAATTCTTACAGTAGGCTTATTTGCGCAATTGGAGCATTTCTAGCATGTTTGATTGAAATTGGAATTTTAAATTTTTCACTTTTGTCAGACGTTTGTAATATTCTCACAATAAGCTAATTAGCTCAATTGGAGCATTTCTAGCATGTTTTGTTGAAATTGGAAATTTACATTTTTCAGTTTTGTCAGACGTTTGTAATATTCTCACAATAAGCTAATTAGCACAATTGGAGCATTTCTAGCATGTTTGGTTGAAATTGGAAATTCACATTTTTCACTTTTGTCAGACATTTGCAATATTCTCACAATAAGCTAATTAGCTCAATTGGAGCATTTCTAGCATGTTTGGTTGAAATTGGAAATTTACATTTTTCAGTTTTGTCAGACGTTTGTAATATTCTCACAATAAGCTAATTAGCTCAATTGGAGCATTTCTAGCATGTTTGGTTGAAATCAGAAATTTACACTTTTTACTTTTGTCAGACGTTTGTAATATTCTCACAATAAGCTAATTAGCTCAATTGGAGCATTTCTAGCATGTTTGGTTGAAATTGGAAATTTACATTTTTCAGTTTTGTCAGACGTTTGTAATATTCTCACAATAAGCTAATTAGCTCAATTGGAGCATTTCTAGCATGTTTGGTTGAAATTGGAAATTTACATTTTTCAGTTTTGTCAGACGTTTGTAATATTCTAACAATAAGCTAATTAGCTCAATTGGAACATTTCTAGCATGTTTGGTTGAAATTGGAAAATACATTTTTCAGTTTTGTCAGACAATTGCAATATTTTATCAATAAGCTAATTAGCTCAATTGGAGCATTTCTAGCATGTTTGGTTGAAATTGGAAATTTACATTTTTCACTTTTGTCAGACGTTTGTAATATTCTCACAATAAGCTAATTAGCTCAATTGGAGCATTTCTAGCATGTTTGGTTGAAATTGGAAATTTACATTTTTCAGTTTTGTCAGACGTTTGTAATATTCTCACAATAAGCTAATTAGCTCAATTGGAGCATTTCTAGCATGTTTGGTTGAAATTGGAAATTTACATTTTTCAGTTTTGTCAGACGTTTGTAATATTCTCACAATAAGCTAATTAGCTCAATTGGAGCATTTCTAGCATGTTTGGTTGAAATTGGAAATTTACATTTTTCAGTTTTGTCAGACGTTTGTAATATTCTAACAATAAGCTAATTAGCTCAATTGGAACATTTCTAGCATGTTTGGTTGAAATTGGAAAATACATTTTTCAGTTTTGTCAGACAATTGCAATATTCTATCAATAAGCTAATTAGCTCAATTGGAGCATTTCTAGCATGTTTGGTTGAAATTGGAAATTTACATTTTTCACTTTTGTCAGACGTTTGTAATATTCTCACAATAAGCTAATTAGCTCAATTGGAGCATTTCTAGCATGTTTGGTTGAAATTGGAAATTTACATTTTTCAGTTTTGTCAGACGTTTGTAATATTCTCACAATAAGCTAATTAGCTCAATTGGAGCATTTCTAGCATGTTTGGTTGAAATTGGAAATTTACATTTTTCAGTTTTGTCAGACGTTTGTAATATTCTCACAATAAGCTAATTAGCTCAATTGGAGCATTTCTAGCATGTTTGGTTGAAATTGGAAATTTACATTTTTCAGTGTTGTCAGACGTTTGTAATATTCTCACAATAAGCTAATTAGCTCAATTGGAGCATTTCTAGCATGTTTGGTTGAAATTGAAAATTTACATTTTTCAGTGTTGTCAGACGTTTGTAATATTCTCACAATAAGCTAACTAGCTCAATTGGAGCATTTTCTAGCATGTTTGGTTGAAATTGAAAATTTACATTTTTCAGTTTTGTCAGACGTTTGTAAAATTCTTACAGTAAGCTTATTTCCGCATTTGGAGCATTTCTAGCATGTTTGGTTGAAATTGGAAATTTACATTTTTCAGTTTTGTCAGACGTTTGTAATATTCTCACAATAAGCTAATTAGCTCAATTGGAGCATTTCTAGCATGTTTGGTTGAAATTGGAAATTTACATTTTTCACTTTTGTCAGACGTTTGTAATATTCTCACAATAAGCTAATTAGCTCAATTGGAGCATTTCTAGCATGTTTGGTTGAAATTGGAAATTTACATTTTTCAGTTTTGTCAGACGTTTGTAATATTCTCACAATAAGCTAATTAGCTCAATTGGAGCATTTCTAGCATGTTTGATTGAAATTGTAAATTTACATTTTTCACTTTTGTCAAACAATTGCAATATTCTCACAATAAGCTAATTAGCTCAATTGGAGCATTTCTAGCATGTTTGGTTGAAATTGGAAATTTACATTTTTCAGTTTTGTCAGACGTTTGTAATATTCTCACAATAAGCTAATTAGCTCAATTGGAGCATTTCTAGCATGTTTGATTGAAATTGTAAATTTACATTTTTCACTTTTGTCAAACAATTGCAATATTCTCACAATAAGCTAATTAGCTCAATTGGAGCATTTCTAGCATGTTTGGTTGAAATTGGAAATTTACATTTTTCGCTTTTGTCATACAATTGCAATATTCTCACAATAAGCTAATTAGCTCAATTGGAGCATTTCTAGCATGTTTGGTTGAAATTGGAAATTACATTTTTCAGTTTTGTCAGACAATTGCAATATTCTATCAATAAGCTAATTAGCTCAATTGGAGCATTTCTAGCATGTTTGGTTGAAATTGGCAAATTACATTTTTCAGTTTTGTCAGACGCTTGTAATATTCTCACAATAAGCTAATTAGCTCAATTGGAGCATTTCTAGCATGTTTGGTTGAAATTGGAAATTTACATTTTTCACTTTTGTCAGACGTTTGTAATATTCTCACAATAAGCTAATTAGCTCAATTGGAGCATTTCTAGCATGTTTGGTTGAAATTGGAAATTTACATTTTTCGCTTTTGTCATACAATTGCAATATTGTCACAATAAGCTAATTAGCTCAATTGGAGCATTTCTAGCATGTTTGGTTGAAATTGGAAATTTACATTTTTCAGTTTTGTCAGACGTTTGTAATATTCTCACAATAAGCTAATTAGCTCAATTGGAGCATTTCTAGCATGTTTGGTTGAAATTGGAAATTTACATTTTTCACTTTTGTCAAACAATTGCAATATTCTCACAATAAGCTAATTAGCTCAATTGGAGCAATTCTAGCATGTTTGGTTGAAATTGAAAATTTAAATTTTCAGTTTTGTCAGACGTTTGTAAAGTACTTACAGTAGGCTTATTTGCGCAATTGGAGCATTTCTAGCATGTTTGATTGAAATTGGAAATTTACATTTTTCACTTTTGTCAAACAATTGCAATATTCTCATAATAAGCTAATTAGCTCAATTGGAGCATTTCTAGCATGTTTGGTTGAAATTGAAAATTTACATTTTTCACTTTTGTCAGACAATTGCAATATTCTCACAATGAGCTAATTAGCTCAATTGGATCATTTCTAGCATGTTTGGTTGAAATTGGAAATTTACATTTTTCACTTTTGTCAGACAATTGCAATATTCTCACAATAAGCTAATTAGCTCAATTGGAGCCTTTCTAGCATGTTTGGTTGAAATTGGAAATTTCTATTTTTCAGTTTTGTCAGACGTTTGTAATATTCTCACAATAAGCTAATTAGCTCAATTCGAGCATTTCTAGCATGTTTGGTTGAAATCAGAAATTTACATTTTTTACTTTTGTCAGACGTTTGTAATATTCTCACAATAAGCTAATTAGCTCAATTGGAGCATTTCTAACATGTTTGGTTGAAATTGGAAATTTACATTTTTCGCTTTTGTCAGACAACTGCAATATTCTCACAATAAGCTAATTAGCTCAATTGGAGCATTTCTAGCATGTTTGGTTGAAATTGGAAATTTACATTTTTCACTTTTGTCAGACGTTTGTAATATTCTCACAATAAGCTAATTAGCTCAATTGGAGCATTTCTAGCATGTTTGGTTGAAATTGGAAATTTACATTTTTCACTTTTGTCAGACGTTTGTAATATTCTCACAATAAGCTAATTAGCTCAATTGGAGCATTTCTAGCATGTTTGGTTGAAATTGGAAATTTACATTTTTCGCTTTTGTCAGACAATTGCAATATTCTCACAATAAGCTAATTAGCTCAATTGGAGCATTTCTAGCATGTTTGGTTGAAATTGGAAATTTACATTTTTCGCTTTTGTCATACAATTGCAATATTCTCACAATAAGCTAATTAGCTCAATTGGAGCATTTCTAGCATGTTTGGTTGAAATTGGAAATTTACATTTTTCACTTTTGTCAAACAATTGCAATATTCTCACAATAAGCTAATTAGCTCAATTGGAGCATTTCTAGCATGTTTGGTTGAAATTGAAAATTTAAATTTTCAGTTTTGTCAGACGTTTGTAAAATTCTTACAGTAGGCTTATTTGCGCAATTGGAGCATTTCTAGCATGTTTGATTGAAATTGGAATTATAAATTTTTCACTTTTGTCAGACGTTTGTAATATTCTCACAATAAGCTAATTAGCTCAATTGGAGCATTTCTAGCATGTTTTGTTGAAATTGGAAATTTACATTTTTCAGTTTTGTCAGACGTTTGTAATATTCTCACAATAAGCTAATTAGCACAATTGGAGCATTTCTAGCATGTTTGGTTGAAATTGGAAATTCACATTTTTCACTTTTGTCAGACATTTGCAATATTCTCACAATAAGCTAATTAGCTCAATTGGAGCATTTCTAGCATGTTTGGTTGAAATTGGAACTTTACATTTTTCAGTTTTGTCAGACGTTTGTAATATTCTCACAATAAGCTAATTAGCTCAATTGGAGCATTTCTAGCATGTTTGTTTGAAATCAGAAATTTACACTTTTTACTTTTGTCAGACGTTTGTAATATTCTCACAATAAGCTAATTAGCTCAATTGGAGCATTTCTAGCATGTTTGGTTGAAATTGGAAATTTACATTTTTCAGTTTTGTCAGACGTTTGTAATATTCTCACAATAAGCTAATTAGCTCAATTGGAGCATTTCTAGCATGTTTGGTTGAAATTGGAAATTTACATTTTTCAGTTTTGTCAGACGTTTGTAATATTCTAACAATAAGCTAATTAGCTCAATTGGAACATTTCTAGCATGTTTGGTTGAAATTGGAAAATACATTTTTCAGTTTTGTCAGACAATTGCAATATTCTATCAATAAGCTAATTAGCTCAATTGGAGCATTTCTAGCATGTTTGGTTGAAATTGGAAATTTACATTTTTCACTTTTGTCAGACGTTTTTAATATTCTCACAATAAGCTAATTAGCTCAATTGGAGCATTTCTAGCATGTTTGGTTGAAATTGGAAATTTACATTTTTCAGTTTTGTCAGACGTTTGTAATATTCTCACAATAAGCTAATTAGCTCAATTGGAGCATTTCTAGCATGTTTGGTTGAAATTGGAAATTTACATTTTTCAGTTTTGTCAGACGTTTGTAATATTCTCACAATAAGCTAATTAGCTCAATTGGAGCATTTCTAGCATGTTTGGTTGAAATTGGAAATTTACATTTTTCAGTGTTGTCAGACGTTTGTAATATTCTCACAATAAGCTAATTAGCTCAATTGGAGCATTTCTAGCATGTTTGGTTGAAATTGAAAATTTACATTTTTCAGTGTTGTCAGACGTTTGTAATATTCTCACAATAAGCTAACTAGCTCAATTGGAGCATTTTCTAGCATGTTTGGTTGAAATTGGAAATTTACATTTTTCAGTTTTGTCAGACGTTTGTAAAATTCTTACAGTAAGCTTATTTCCGCATTTGGAGCATTTCTAGCATGTTTGGTTGAAATTGGAAATTTACATTTTTCAGTTTTGTCAGACGTTTGTAATATTTTCACAATAAGCTAATTAGCTCAATTGGAGCATTTCTAGCATGTTTGGTTGAAATTGGAAATTTACATTTTTCACTTTTGTCAGACGTTTGTAATATTCTCACAATAAGCTAATTAGCTCAATTGGAGCATTTCTAGCATGTTTGGTTGAAATTGGAAATTTACATTTTTCGCTTTTGTCATACAATTGCAATATTCTCACAATAAGCTAATTAGCTCATTTGGAGCATTTCTAGCATGTTTGGTTGAAATTGGAAATTTACATTTTTCAGTTTTGTCAGACGTTTGTAATATTCTCACAATAAGCTAATTAGCTCAATTGGAGCATTTCTAGCATGTTTGATTGAAATTGGAAATTTACATTTTTCACTTTTGTCAAACAATTGCAATATTCTCACAATAAGCTAATTAGCTCAATTGGAGCATTTCTAGCATGTTTGGTTGAAATTGAAAATTTAAATTTTCAGTTTTGTCAGACGTTTGTAAAATTCTTACAGTAGGCTTATTTGCGCAATTGGAGCATTTCTAGCATGTTTGATTGAAATTGGAATTTTAAATTTTTCACTTTTGTCAGACGTTTGTAATATTCTCACAATAAGCTAATTAGCTCAATTGGAGCATTTCTAGCATGTTTTGTTGAAATTGGAAATTTACATTTTTCAGTTTTGTCAGACGTTTGTAATATTCTCACAATAAGCTAATTAGCACAATTGGAGCATTTCTAGCATGTTTGGTTGAAATTGGAAATTCACATTTTTCACTTTTGTCAGACATTTGCAATATTCTCACAATAAGCTAATTAGCTCAATTGGAGCATTTCTAGCATGTTTGGTTGAAATTGGAAATTTACATTTTTCAGTTTTGTCAGACGTTTGTAATATTCTCACAATAAGCTAATTAGCTCAATTGGAGCATTTCTAGCATGTTTGGTTGAAATCAGAAATTTACACTTTTTACTTTTGTCAGACGTTTGTAATATTCTCACAATAAGCTAATTAGCTCAATTGGAGCATTTCTAGCATGTTTGGTTGAAATTGGAAATTTACATTTTTCAGTGTTGTCAGACGTTTGTAATATTCTCACAATAAGCTAATTAGCTCAATTGGAGCATTTCTAGCATGTTTGGTTGAAATTGAAAATTTACATTTTTCAGTGTTGTCAGACGTTTGTAATATTCTCACAATAAGCTAACTAGCTCAATTGGAGCATTTTCTAGCATGTTTGGTTGAAATTGAAAATTTACATTTTTCAGTTTTGTCAGACGTTTGTAAAATTCTTACAGTAAGCTTATTTCCGCATTTGGAGCATTTCTAGCATGTTTGGTTGAAATTGGAAATTTACATTTTTCAGTTTTGTCAGACGTTTGTAATATTCTCACAATAAGCTAATTAGCTCAATTGGAGCATTTCTAGCATGTTTGGTTGAAATTGGAAATTTACATTTTTCACTTTTGTCAGACGTTTGTAATATTCTCACAATAAGCTAATTAGCTCAATTGGAGCATTTCTAGCATGTTTGGTTGAAATTGGAAATTTACATTTTTCAGTTTTGTCAGACGTTTGTAATATTCTCACAATAAGCTAATTAGCTCAATTGGAGCATTTCTAGCATGTTTGATTGAAATTGTAAATTTACATTTTTCACTTTTGTCAAACAATTGCAATATTCTCACAATAAGCTAATTAGCTCAATTGGAGCATTTCTAGCATGTTTGGTTGAAATTGGAAATTTACATTTTTCAGTTTTGTCAGACGTTTGTAATATTCTCACAATAAGCTAATTAGCTCTATTGGAGCATTTCTAGCATGTTTGATTGAAATTGTAAATTTACATTTTTCACTTTTGTCAAACAATTGCAATATTCTCACAATAAGCTAATTAGCTCAATTGGAGCATTTCTAGCATGTTTGGTTGAAATTGGAAATTTACATTTTTCGCTTTTGTCATACAATTGCAATATTCTCACAATAAGCTAATTAGCTCAATTGGAGCATTTCTAGCATGTTTGGTTGAAATTGGAAATTACATTTTTCAGTTTTGTCAGACAATTGCAATATTCTATCAATAAGCTAATTAGCTCAATTGGAGCATTTCTAGCATGTTTGGTTGAAATTGGCAAATTACATTTTTCAGTTTTGTCAGACGTTTGTAATATTCTCACAATAAGCTAATTAGCTCAATTGGAGCATTTCTAGCATGTTTGGTTGAAATTGGAAATTTACATTTTTCACTTTTGTCAAACAATTGCAATATTCTCACAATAAGCTAATTAGCTCAATTGGAGCAATTCTAGCATGTTTGGTTGAAATTGAAAATTTAAATTTTCAGTTTTGTCAGACGTTTGTAAAATACTTACAGTAGGCTTATTTGCGCAATTGGAGCATTTCTAGCATGTTTGATTGAAATTGGAAATTTACATTTTTCACTTTTGTCAAACAATTGCAATATTCTCATAATAAGCTAATTAGCTCAATTGGAGCATTTCTAGCATGTTTGGTTGAAATTGAAAATTTACATTTTTCACTTTTGTCAGACAATTGCAATATTCTCACAATGAGCTAATTAGCTCAATTGGAACATTTCTAGCATGTTTGGTTGAAATTGGAAATTTACATTTTTCACTTTTGTCAGACAATTGCAATATTCTCACAATAAGCTAATTAGCTCAATTGGAGCCTTTCTAGCATGTTTGGTTGAAATTGGAAATTTCTATTTTTCAGTTTTGTCAGACGTTTGTAATATTCTCACAATAAGCTAATTAGCTCAATTCGAGCATTTCTAGCATGTTTGGTTGAAATCAGAAATTTACATTTTTTACTTTTGTCAGACGTTTGTAATATTCTCACAATAAGCTAATTAGCTCAATTGGAGCATTTCTAGCATGTTTGGTTGAAATTGGAAATTTACATTTTTCGCTTTTGTCAGACAACTGCAATATTCTCACAATAAGCTAATTAGCTCAATTGGAGCATTTCTAGCATGTTTGGTTGAAATTGGAAATTTACATTTTTCACTTTTGTCAGACGTTTGTAATATTCTCACAATAAGCTAATTAGCTCAATTGGAGCATTTCTAGCATGTTTGGTTGAAATTGGAAATTTACATTTTTCACTTTTGTCAGACGTTTGTAATATTCTCACAATAAGCTAATTAGCTCAATTGGAGCATTTCTAGCATGTTTGGTTGAAATTGGAAATTTACATTTTTCGCTTTTGTCAGACAATTGCAATATTCTCACAATAAGCTAATTAGCTCAATTGGAGCATTTCTAGCATGTTTGGTTGAAATTGGAAATTTACATTTTTCGCTTTTGTCATACAATTGCAATATTCTCACAATAAGCTAATTAGCTCAATTGGAGCATTTCTAGCATGTTTGGTTGAAATTGGAAATTCACATTTTCACTTTTGTCAGACAATTGCAATATTCTCACAATAAGCTAATTAGCTCAATTGGAGCATTTCTAGCATGTTTGGTTGAAATCAGAAATTTACACTTTTTACTTTTGTCAGACGTTTGTAATATTCTCACAATAAGCTAATTAGCTCAATTGGAGCATTTCTAGCATGTTTGGTTGAAATTGGAAATTTACATTTTTCAGTTTTGTCAGACGTTTGTAATATTCTCACAATAAGCTAATTAGCTCAATTCGAGCATTTCTAGCATGTTTGGTTGAAATCAGAAATTTACATTTTTTACTTTTGTCAGACGTTTGTAATATTCTCACAATAAGCTAATTAGCTCAATTGGAGCATTTCTAGCATGTTTGGTTGAAATTGGAAATTTACATTTTTCGCTTTTGTCAGACAATTGCAATATTCTCACAATAAGCTAATTAGCTCAATTGGAGCATTTCTAGCATGTTTGGTTGAAATTGGAAATTTACAATTTTCACTTTTGTCAGACGTTTGTAATAATCTCACAATAAGCTAATTAGCTCAATTGGAGCATTTCTAGCATGTTTGGTTGAAATTGGAAATTTACATTTTTCGCTTTTGTCATACAATTGCAATATTCTCACAATAAGCTAATTAGCTCAATTGGAGCATTTCTAGCATGTTTGGTTGAAATTGGAAATTTACATTTTTCAGTTTTGTCAGACGTTTGTAATATTCTCACAATAAGCTAATTAGCTCAATTGGAGCATTTCTAGCATGTTTGGTTGAAATTGGAAATTTACATTTTTCACTTTTGTCAAACAATTGCAATATTCTCACAATAAGCTAATTAGCTCAATTGGAGCATTTCTAGCATGTTTGGTTGAAATTGAAAATTTAAATTTTCAGTTTTGTCAGACGTTTGTAAAATTCTTACAGTAGGCTTATTTGCGCAATTGGAGCATTTCTAGCATGTTTGATTGAAATTGGAATTATAAATTTTTCACTTTTGTCAGACGTTTGTAATATTCTCACAATAAGCTAATTAGCTCAATTGGAGCATTTCTAGCATGTTTTGTTGAAATTGGAAATTTACATTTTTCAGTTTTGTCAGACGTTTGTAATATTCTCACAATAAGCTAATTAGCACAATTGGAGCATTTCTAGCATGTTTGGTTGAAATTGGAAATTCACATTTTTCACTTTTGTCAGACATTTGCAATATTCTCACAATAAGCTAATTAGCTCAATTGGAGCATTTCTAGCATGTTTGGTTGAAATTGGAACTTTACATTTTTCAGTTTTGTCAGACGTTTGTAATATTCTCACAATAAGCTAATTAGCTCAATTGGAGCATTTCTAGCATGTTTGGTTGAAATCAGAAATTTACACTTTTTACTTTTGTCAGACGTTTGTAATATTCTCACAATAAGCTAATTAGCTCAATTGGAGCATTTCTAGCATGTTTGGTTGAAATTGGAAATTTACATTTTTCAGTTTTGTCAGACGTTTGTAATATTCTCACAATAAGCTAATTAGCTCAATTGGAGCATTTCTAGCATGTTTGGTTGAAATTGGAAATTTACATTTTTCAGTTTTGTCAGACGTTTGTAATATTCTAACAATAAGCTAATTAGCTCAATTGGAACATTTCTAGCATGTTTGGTTGAAATTGGAAAATACATTTTTCAGTTTTGTCAGACAATTGCAATATTCTATCAATAAGCTAATTAGCTCAATTGGAGCATTTCTAGCATGTTTGGTTGAAATTGGAAATTTACATTTTTCACTTTTGTCAGACGTTTTTAATATTCTCACAATAAGCTAATTAGCTCAATTGGAGCATTTCTAGCATGTTTGGTTGAAATTGGAAATTTACATTTTTCAGTTTTGTCAGACGTTTGTAATATTCTCACAATAAGCTAATTAGCTCAATTGGAGCATTTCTAGCATGTTTGGTTGAAATTGGAAATTTACATTTTTCAGTTTTGTCAGACGTTTGTAATATTCTCACAATAAGCTAATTAGCTCAATTGGAGCATTTCTAGCATGTTTGGTTGAAATTGGAAATTTACATTTTTCAGTGTTGTCAGACGTTTGTAATATTCTCACAATAAGCTAATTAGCTCAATTGGAGCATTTCTAGCATGTTTGGTTGAAATTGAAAATTTACATTTTTCAGTGTTGTCAGACGTTTGTAATATTCTCACAATAAGCTAACTAGCTCAATTGGAGCATTTTCTAGCATGTTTGGTTGAAATTGGAAATTTACATTTTTCAGTTTTGTCAGACGTTTGTAAAATTCTTACAGTAAGCTTATTTCCGCATTTGGAGCATTTCTAGCATGTTTGGTTGAAATTGGAAATTTACATTTTTCAGTTTTGTCAGACGTTTGTAATATTTTCACAATAAGCTAATTAGCTCAATTGGAGCATTTCTAGCATGTTTGGTTGAAATTGGAAATTTACATTTTTCACTTTTGTCAGACGTTTGTAATATTCTCACAATAAGCTAATTAGCTCAATTGGAGCATTTCTAGCATGTTTGGTTGAAATTGGAAATTTACATTTTTCGCTTTTGTCATACAATTGCAATATTCTCACAATAAGCTAATTAGCTCATTTGGAGCATTTCTAGCATGTTTGGTTGAAATTGGAAATTTACATTTTTCAGTTTTGTCAGACGTTTGTAATATTCTCACAATAAGCTAATTAGCTCAATTGGAGCATTTCTAGCATGTTTGATTGAAATTGGAAATTTACATTTTTCACTTTTGTCAAACAATTGCAATATTCTCACAATAAGCTAATTAGCTCAATTGGAGCATTTCTAGCATGTTTGGTTGAAATTGAAAATTTAAATTTTCAGTTTTGTCAGACGTTTGTAAAATTCTTACAGTAGGCTTATTTGCGCAATTGGAGCATTTCTAGCATGTTTGATTGAAATTGGAATTTTAAATTTTTCACTTTTGTCAGACGTTTGTAATATTCTCACAATAAGCTAATTAGCTCAATTGGAGCATTTCTAGCATGTTTTGTTGAAATTGGAAATTTACATTTTTCAGTTTTGTCAGACGTTTGTAATATTCTCACAATAAGCTAATTAGCACAATTGGAGCATTTCTAGCATGTTTGGTTGAAATTGGAAATTCACATTTTTCACTTTTGTCAGACATTTGCAATATTCTCACAATAAGCTAATTAGCTCAATTGGAGCATTTCTAGCATGTTTGGTTGAAATTGGAAATTTACATTTTTCAGTTTTGTCAGACGTTTGTAATATTCTCACAATAAGCTAATTAGCTCAATTGGAGCATTTCTAGCATGTTTGGTTGAAATCAGAAATTTACACTTTTTACTTTTGTCAGACGTTTGTAATATTCTCACAATAAGCTAATTAGCTCAATTGGAGCATTTCTAGCATGTTTGGTTGAAATTGGAAATTTACATTTTTCAGTTTTGTCAGACGTTTGTAATATTCTCACAATAAGCTAATTAGCTCAATTGGAGCATTTCTAGCATGTTTGGTTGAAATTGGAAATTTACATTTTTCAGTTTTGTCAGACGTTTGTAATATTCTAACAATAAGCTAATTAGCTCAATTGGAACATTTCTAGCATGTTTGGTTGAAATTGGAAAATACATTTTTCAGTTTTGTCAGACAATTGCAATATTTTATCAATAAGCTAATTAGCTCAATTGGAGCATTTCTAGCATGTTTGGTTGAAATTGGAAATTTACATTTTTCACTTTTGTCAGACGTTTGTAATATTCTCACAATAAGCTAATTAGCTCAATTGGAGCATTTCTAGCATGTTTGGTTGAAATTGGAAATTTACATTTTTCAGTTTTGTCAGACGTTTGTAATATTCTCACAATAAGCTAATTAGCTCAATTGGAGCATTTCTAGCATGTTTGGTTGAAATCAGAAATTTACACTTTTTACTTTTGTCAGACGTTTGTAATATTCTCACAATAAGCTAATTAGCTCAATTGGAGCATTTCTAGCATGTTTGGTTGAAATTGGAAATTTACATTTTTCAGTTTTGTCAGACGTTTGTAATATTCTCACAATAAGCTAATTAGCTCAATTGGAGCATTTCTAGCATGTTTGGTTGAAATTGGAAATTTACATTTTTCAGTTTTGTCAGACGTTTGTAATATTCTAACAATAAGCTAATTAGCTCAATTGGAACATTTCTAGCATGTTTGGTTGAAATTGGAAAATACATTTTTCAGTTTTGTCAGACAATTGCAATATTCTATCAATAAGCTAATTAGCTCAATTGGAGCATTTCTAGCATGTTTGGTTGAAATTGGAAATTTACATTTTTCACTTTTGTCAGACGTTTGTAATATTCTCACAATAAGCTAATTAGCTCAATTGGAGCATTTCTAGCATGTTTGGTTGAAATTGGAAATTTACATTTTTCAGTTTTGTCAGACGTTTGTAATATTCTCACAATAAGCTAATTAGCTCAATTGGAGCATTTCTAGCATGTTTGGTTGAAATTGGAAATTTACATTTTTCAGTTTTGTCAGACGTTTGTAATATTCTCACAATAAGCTAATTAGCTCAATTGGAGCATTTCTAGCATGTTTGGTTGAAATTGGAAATTTACATTTTTCAGTGTTGTCAGACGTTTGTAATATTCTCACAATAAGCTAATTAGCTCAATTGGAGCATTTCTAGCATGTTTGGTTGAAATTGAAAATTTACATTTTTCAGTGTTGTCAGACGTTTGTAATATTCTCACAATAAGCTAACTAGCTCAATTGGAGCATTTTCTAGCATGTTTGGTTGAAATTGAAAATTTACATTTTTCAGTTTTGTCAGACGTTTGTAAAATTCTTACAGTAAGCTTATTTCCGCATTTGGAGCATTTCTAGCATGTTTGGTTGAAATTGGAAATTTACATTTTTCAGTTTTGTCAGACGTTTGTAATATTCTCACAATAAGCTAATTAGCTCAATTGGAGCATTTCTAGCATGTTTGGTTGAAATTGGAAATTTACATTTTTCACTTTTGTCAGACGTTTGTAATATTCTCACAATAAGCTAATTAGCTCAATTGGAGCATTTCTAGCATGTTTGGTTGAAATTGGAAATTTACATTTTTCGCTTTTGTCATACAATTGCAATATTCTCACAATAAGCTAATTAGCTCAATTGGAGCATTTCTAGCATGTTTGGTTGAAATTGGAAATTTACATTTTTCAGTTTTGTCAGACGTTTGTAATATTCTCACAATAAGCTAATTAGCTCAATTGGAGCATTTCTAGCATGTTTGATTGAAATTGTAAATTTACATTTTTCACTTTTGTCAAACAATTGCAATATTCTCACAATAAGCTAATTAGCTCAATTGGAGCATTTCTAGCATGTTTGGTTGAAATTGAAAATTTAAATTTTCAGTTTTGTCAGACGTTTGTAAAATTCTTACAGTAGGCTTATTTGCGCAATTGGAGCATTTCTAGCATGTTTGATAGAAATTGGAATTTTAAATTTTTCACTTTTGTCAGACGTTTGTAATATTCTCACAATAAGCTAATTAGCTCAATTGGAGCATTTCTAGCATGTTTGGTTGAAATTGGAAATTTACATTTTTCACTCTTGTCAGACGATTGCAATAT
This sequence comes from Watersipora subatra, assembly GCF_963576615.1. Lineage (NCBI taxonomy): Eukaryota > Metazoa > Bryozoa > Gymnolaemata > Cheilostomatida > Watersiporidae > Watersipora > Watersipora subatra. The sequence goes on from NW_027045383.1 coordinate 416,722, forward strand.
TCTCACAATGAGCTAATTAGCTCAATTGGAACATTTCTAGCATGTTTGGTTGAAATTGGAAATTTACATTTTTCACTTTTGTCAGACAATTGCAATATTCTCACAATAAGCTAATTAGCTCAATTGGAGCCTTTCTAGCATGTTTGGTTGAAATTGGAAATTTCTATTTTTCAGTTTTGTCAGACGTTTGTAATATTCTCACAATAAGCTAATTAGCTCAATTGGAGCATTTCTAGCATGTTTGGTTGAAATCAGAAATTTACATTTTTTACTTTTGTCAGACGTTTGTAATATTCTCACAATAAGCTAATTAGCTCAATTGGAGCATTTCTAGCATGTTTGGTTGAAATTGGAAATTTACATTTTTCGCTTTTGTCAGACAATTGCAATATTCTCACAATAAGCTAATTAGCTCAATTGGAGCATTTCTAGCATGTTTGGTTGAAATTGGCAAATTACATTTTTCAGTTTTGTCAGACGCTTGTAATATTCTCACAATAAGCTAATTAGCTCAATTGGAGCATTTCTAGCATGTTTGGTTGAAATTGGAAATTTACATTTTTCACTTTTGTCAGACGTTTGTAATATTCTCACAATAAGCTAATTAGCTCAATTGAAGCATTTCTAGCATGTTTGGTTGAAATTGGAAATTTACATTTTTCAGTTTTGTCAGACGTTTGTAATATTCTCACAATAAGCTAATTAGCTCAATTGGAGCATTTCTAGCATGTTTGGTTGAAATTGGAAATTTACATTTTTAACTTTTGTCAAACAATTGCAATATTCTCACAATAAGCTAATTAGCTTAATTGGAGCAATTCTAGCATGTTTGGTTGAAATTGAAAATTTAAATTTTCAGTTTTGTCAGACGTTTGTATAATTCTTACAGTAGGCTTATTTGCGCAATTGGAGCATTTCTAGCATGTTTGATTGAAATTGGAATTATAAATTTTTCACTTTTGTCAGACGTTTGTAATATTCTCACAATAAGCTAATTAGCTCAATTGGAGCATTTCTAGCATGTTTGGTTGAAATTGGAAATTTACATGTTTGGTTGAAATTGGAAATTTACATTTTTCAGTTTTGTCAGACGTTTGTAATATTCTCACAATAAGCTAATTAGCTCAATTGGAGCATTTCTAGCATGTTTGGTTGAAATTGGAAAATTACATTTTTCAGTTTTGTCAGACGTTTGTAATATTCTCACAATAAGCTAATTAGCTCAATTGGAGCATTTCTAGCATGTTTGGTTGAAATTGGAAATTTACATTTTTCAGTTTTGTCAGACGTTTGTAATATTCTCACAATAAGCTAATTAGCTCAATTGGAGCATTTCTAGCATGTTTGGTTGAAATTGGAAATTTACATTTTTCAGTTTTGTCAGACGTTTGTAATATTCTTACAGTAGGCTTATATGCGCAATTTGAGCATTTCTAGCATGTTTGGTTGAAATTGGAAATTTACATTTTTCAGTTTTGTCAGACGTTTGTAATATTCTCACAATAAGCTAATTAGCTCAATTGGAGCATTTCTAGCATGTTTGGTTGAAATTGGAAAATTACATTTTTCAGTTTTGTCAGACGTTTGTAATATTCTCACAATAAGCTAATTAGCTCAATTGGAGCATTTCTAGCATGTTTGGTTGAAATTGGAAATTTACATTTTTCAGTTTTGTCAGACGTTTGTAATATTCTCACAATAAGCTAATTAGCTCAATTGGAGCATTTCTAGCATGTTTGGTTGAAATTGGAAATTTACATTTTTCAGTTTTGTCAGACGTTTGTAATATTCTTACAGTAGGCTTATATGCGCAATTTGAGCATTTCTAGCATGTTTGGTTGAAATTGGAAATTTACATTTTTCAGTTTTGTCAGACGTTTGTAATATTCTCACAATAAGCTAATTAGCTCAATTGGAGCATTTCTAGCATGTTTGGTTGAAATTGGAAAATTACATTTTTCAGTTTTGTCAGACGTTTGTAATATTCTCACAATAAGCTAATTAGCTCAATTGGAGCATTTCTAGCATGTTTGGTTGAAATTGGAAATTTACATTTTTCAGTTTTGTCAGACGTTTGTAATATTCTCACAATAAGCTAATTAGCTCAATTGGAGCATTTCTAGCATGTTTGGTTGAAATTGGAAATTTACATTTTTCAGTTTGCTCAGACGTCTGTAATATTCTCACAATAAGCTAATTAGTTCAATTGGAGCATTTCTAGCATGTTTGGTTGAAATTGGAATTTTACATTTTTCACTTTTGTCAGTCAATTGCAATATTCTCACAATAAGCTAATTAGCTCAATTGGAGCATTTCTAGCATGTTTGGTTGAAATTGGAAATTTACATTTTTCACTTTTGCCAAACGTGTGTAAAATTCTTACAGTAGGCTCATTTGCGCAATTGGAGCATTTCTAGCATGTTTGGTTGAAATTGGAAATTCACATTTTTCAGTTTAGTCAGACGTTTGTAATATTCTCACAATAAGCTAATTAGCTCAATTGGAGCATTTCTAGCATGTTTGGTTGAAATTGGAAATTTACATTTTCCACTTTTGTCAGACAATTGCAATATTCTCTCAATAAGCTAATTAGCTCAATTGGAGCATTTCTAGCATGTTTTGTTGAAATTGGAAATTCACATTTTTCAGTTTTGTCAGACATTTGTAAATTTCTTACAGTAGGCTTATTTGCGCATTTTGAGCATTTCTAGCATGTTTGGTTGAAATTGGAAATTTACATTTTTCACTTTTGTCAGACGTTTGTAATATTCTCACAATAAGCTAATTAGCTCAATTGGAGCATTTCTAGCATGTTTGGTTGAAATTGGAAACTTACATTTTTCAGTTTTGTCAGACAATTGCAATATTCTCACAATAAGCTAATTAGCTCAATTGGAGCATTTCTAGCATGTTTGGTTGAAATTGGAAATTTACATTTTTCACTTTTGTCAGACGTTTGTAATATTCTCACAATAAGCTAATTAGCTCAATTGGAGCATTTCTAGCATGTTTGGTTGAAATTGGAAATTTACATTTTTCACTTTTGTCAGACAATTGCAATATTCTCTCAATAAGCTAATTAGCTCAATTGGAGCATTTCTAGCATGTTTGGTTGAAATTGGAAGTTTACATTTTCCAGTGTTGTCAGACGTTTGTAATATTCTCACAATAAGCTAATTAGCTCAATTGGAGCATTTCTAGCATGTTTGGTTGAAATTGAAAATTTACATTTTTCAGTGTTGTCAGACGTTTGTAATATTCTCACAATAAGCTAACTAGCTCAATTGGAGCATTTCTAGCATGTTTGGTTGAAATTGGAAATTTAAATTTTTCAGTTTTGTCAGACGTTTGTAAAATTCTTACAGTAAGCTTATTTCCGCATTTGGAGCATTTCTAGCATGTTTGGTTGAAATTGGAAATTTACATTTTTCAGTTTTGTCAGACGTTTGTAATATTCTCACAATAAGCTAATTAGCTCAATTGGAGCATTTCTAGCATGTTTGGTTGAAATTGGAAATTTACATTTTTCACTTTTGTCAGACGTTTGTAAAAGTCTTACAGTAGGCTTATTTGCGCAATTTGAGCATTTCTAGCATGTTTGGTTGAAATTGGAAATTTACATTTTTCACTTTTGTCAGACAATTGCAATATTCTCTCAATAAGCTAATTAGCTCAATTGGAGCATTTCTAGCATGTTTGGTTGAAATTGGAAATTTACATTTTTCAGTTTTGTCAGACGTTTGTAATATTCTTACAGTAGGCTTATATGCGCAATTTGAGCATTTCTAGCATGTTTGGTTGAAATTGGAAATTTACATTTTTCAGTTTTGTCAGACGTTTGTAATATTCTCACAATAAGCTAATTAGCTCAATTGGAGCATTTCTAGCATGTTTGGTTGAAATTGGAAAATTACATTTTTCAGTTTTGTCAGACGTTTGTAATATTCTCACAATAAGCTAATTAGCTCAATTGGAGCATTTCTAGCATGTTTGGTTGAAATTGGAAATTTACATTTTTCAGTTTTGTCAGACGTTTGTAATATTCTCACAATAAGCTAATTAGCTCAATTGGAGCATTTCTAGCATGTTTGGTTGAAATTGGAAATTTACATTTTTCAGTTTGCTCAGACGTCTGTAATATTCTCACAATAAGCTAATTAGTTCAATTGGAGCATTTCTAGCATGTTTGGTTGAAATTGGAATTTTACATTTTTCACTTTTGTCAGTCAATTGCAATATTCTCACAATAAGCTAATTAGCTCAATTGGAGCATTTCTAGCATGTTTGGTTGAAATTGGAAATTTACATTTTTCACTTTTGTCAAACGTGTGTAAAATTCTTACAGTAGGCTCATTTGCGCAATTGGAGCATTTCTAGCATGTTTGGTTGAAATTGGAAATTCACGTTTTTCAGTTTAGTCAGACGTTTGTAATATTCTCACAATAAGCTAATTAGCTCAATTGGAGCATTTCTAGCATGTTTGGTTGAAATTGGAAATTTACATTTTCCACTTTTGTCAGACAATTGCAATATTCTCTCAATAAGCTAATTAGCTCAATTGGAGCATTTCTAGCATGTTTTGTTGAAATTGGAAATTCACATTTTTCAGTTTTGTCAGACATTTGTAAATTTCTTACAGTAGGCTTATTTGCGCATTTTGAGCATTTCTAGCATGTTTGGTTGAAATTGGAAATTTACATTTTTCACTTTTGTCAGACGTTTGTAATATTCTCACAATAAGCTAATTAGCTCAATTGGAGCATTTCTAGCATGTTTGGTTGAAATTGGAAACTTACATTTTTCACTTTTGTCAGACAATTGCAATATTCTCACAATAAGCTAATTAGCTCAATTGGAGCATTTCTAGCATGTTTGGTTGAAATTGGAAATTTACATTTTTCACTTTTGTCAGACGTTTGTAATATTCTCACAATAAGCTAATTAGCTCAATTGGAGCATTTCTAGCATGTTTGGTTGAAATTGGAAATTTACATTTTTCACTTTTGTCAGACAATTGCAATATTCTCTCAATAAGCTAATTAGCTCAATTGGAGCATTTCTAGCATGTTTGGTTAAAATTGGAAGTTTACATTTTCCAGTTTTGTCAGACGTTTGTAAAATTTTTACAATAGGCTTATTTGCGAAATTTGAGCATTTCTAGCATGTTTGGTTGAAATTGGAAATTTACATTTTTCACTTTTGTCAGACGTTTGTAATATTCTCACAATAAGCTAATTAGCTCAATTGGAGCATTTCTAGCATGTTTGGTTGAAATTGGAAATTTACATTTTTCAGTGTTGTCAGACGTTTGTAATATTCTCACAATAAGCTAATTAGCTCAATTGGAGCTTTTCTAGCATGTTTGGTTGAAATTGAAAATTTACATTTTTCAGTGTTGTCAGACGTTTGTAATATTCTCACAACAAGCTAACTAGCTCAATTGGAGCATTTCTAGCATGTTTGGTTGAAATTGGAAATTTACATTTTTCAGTGTTGTCAGACAATTGTAATATTCTCACAATAAGCTAATTAGCTCAATTGGAGCATTTCTAGCATGTTTGGTTGAAATTGGAAATTTACATTTTTCGCTTTTGTCATACAATTGCAATAGTCTCACAATAAGCTAATTAGCTCAATTGGAGCATTTCTAGCATGTTTGGTTGAAATTGGAAATTTACATTTTTCAGTTTTGTCAGACGTTTGTAATATTCTCACAATAAGCTAATTAGCTCAATTGGAGCATTTCTAGCATGTTTGGTTGAAATTGGAAAATTACATTTTTCAGTTTTGTCAGACGTTTGTAATATTCTCACAATAAGCTAATTAGCTCAATTGGAGCATTTCTAGCATGTTTGGTTGAAATTGGAAAATTACATTTTTCAGTTTTGTCAGACGTTTGTAATATTCTCACAATAAGCTAATTAGCTCAATTGGAGCATTTCTAGCATGTTTGGTTGAAATTGTAAATTTACATTTTTCAGTTTTGTCAGACGTTTGTAATATTCTTACAGTAGGCTTATATGCGCAATTTGAGCATTTCTAGCATGTTTGGTTGAAATTGGAAATTTACATTTTTCAGTTTTGTCAGACGTTTGTAATATTCTCACAATAAGCTAATTAGCTCAATTGGAGCATTTCTAGCATGTTTGGTTGAAATTGGAAAATTACATTTTTCAGTTTTGTCAGACGTTTGTAATATTCTCACAATAAGCTAATTAGCTCAATTGGAGCATTTCTAGCATGTTTGGTTGAAATTGGAAATTTACACTTTTCAGTTTTGTCAGACGTTTGTAATATTCTTACAGTAGGCTTATATGCGCAATTTGAGCATTTCTAGCATGTTTGGTTGAAATTGGAAATTTACATTTTTCAGTTTTGTCAGACGTTTGTAATATTCTCACAATAAGCTAATTAGCTCAATTGGAGCATTTCTAGCATGTTTGGTTGAAATTGGAAAATTACATTTTTCAGTTTTGTCAGACGTTTGTAATATTCTCACAATAAGCTAATTAGCTCAATTGGAGCATTTCTAGCATGTTTGGTTGAAATTGGAAATTTACATTTTTCAGTTTTGTCAGACGTTTGTAATATTCTTACAGTAGGCTTATATGCGCAATTTGAGCATTTCTAGCATGTTTGGTTGAAATTGGAAATTTACATTTTTCAGTTTTGTCAGACGTTTGTAATATTCTCACAATAAGCTAATTAGCTCAATTGGAGCATTTCTAGCATGTTTGGTTGAAATTGGAAAATTACATTTTTCAGTTTTGTCAGACGTTTGTAATATTCTCACAATAAGCTAATTAGCTCAATTGGAGCATTTCTAGCATGTTTGGTTGAAATTGGAAATTTACATTTTTCAGTTTTGTCAGACGTTTGTAATATTCTCACAATAAGCTAATTAGCTCAATTGGAGCATTTCTAGCATGTTTGGTTGAAATTGGAAATTTACATTTTTCAGTTTGCTCAGACGTCTGTAATATTCTCACAATAAGCTAATTAGTTCAATTGGAGCATTTCTAGCATGTTTGGTTGAAATTGGAATTTTACATTTTTCACTTTTGTCAGTCAATTGCAATATTCTCACAATAAGCTAATTAGCTCAATTGGAGCATTTCTAGCATGTTTGGTTGAAATTGGAAATTTACATTTTTCACTTTTGCCAAACGTGTGTAAAAGTCTTACAGTAGGCTCATTTGCGCAATTGGAGCATTTCTAGCATGTTTGGTTGAAATTGGAAATTCACATTTTTCAGTTTAGTCAGACATTTGTAATATTCTCACAATAAGCTAATTAGCTCAATTGGAGCATTTCTAGCATGTTTGGTTGAAATTGGAAATTTACATTTTCCACTTTTGTCAGACAATTGCAATATTCTCTCAATAAGCTAATTAGCTCAATTGGAGCATTTCTAGCATGTTTTGTTGAAATTGGAAATTCACATTTTTCAGTTTTGTCAGACATTTGTAAATTTCTTACAGTAGGCTTATTTGCGCATTTTGAGCATTTCTAGCATGTTTGGTTGAAATTGGAAATTTACATTTTTCACTTTTGTCAGACGTTTGTAATATTCTCACAATAAGCTAATTAGCTCAATTGGAGCATTTCTAGCATGTTTGGTTAAAATTGGAAACTTACATTTTTCACTTTTGTCAGACAATTGCAATATTCTCACAATAAGCTAATTAGCTCAATTGGAGCATTTCTAGCATGTTTGGTTGAAATTGGAAATTTACATTTTTCACTTTTGTCAGACGTTTGTAATATTCTCACAATAAGCTAATTAGCTCAATTGGAGCATTTCTAGCATGTTTGGTTGAAATTGGAAATTTACATTTTTCACTTTTGTCAGACAATTGCAATATTCTCTCAATAAGCTAATTAGCTCAATTGGAGCATTTCTAGCATGTTTGGTTGAAATTGGAAGTTTACATTTTCCAGTGTTGTCAGACGTTTGTAATATTCTCACAATAAGCTAATTAGCTCAATTGGAGCATTTCTAGCATGTTTGGTTGAAATTGAAAATTTACATTTTTCAGTGTTGTCAGACGTTTGTAATATTCTCACAATAAGCTAACTAGCTCAATTGGAGCATTTCTAGCATGTTTGGTTGAAATTGGAAATTTACATTTTTCACTTTTGTCAGACGTTTGTAAAATTCTTACAGTAAGCTTATTTCCGCATTTGGAGCATTTCTAGCATGTTTGGTTGAAATTGGAAATTTACATTTTTCAGTTTTGTCAGACGTTTGTAATATTCTCACAATAAGCTAATTAGCTCAATTGGAGCATTTCTAGCATGTTTGGTTGAAATTGGAAATTTACATTTTTCACTTTTGTCAGACGTTTGTAAAAGTCTTACAGTAGGCTTATTTGCGCAATTTGAGCATTTCTAGCATGTTTGGTTGAAATTGGAAATTTACATTTTTCACTTTTGTCAGACAATTGCAATATTCTCTCAATAAGCTAATTAGCTCAATTGGAGCATTTCTAGCATGTTTGGTTGAAATTGGAAATTTACATTTTTCAGTTTTGTCAGACGTTTGTAATATTCTTACAGTAGGCTTATATGCGCAATTTGAGCATTTCTAGCATGTTTGGTTGAAATTGGAAATTTACATTTTTCAGTTTTGTCAGACGTTTGTAATATTCTCACAATAAGCTAATTAGCTCAATTGGAGCATTTCTAGCATGTTTGGTTGAAATTGGAAAATTACATTTTTCAGTTTTGTCAGACGTTTGTAATATTCTCACAATAAGCTAATTAGCTCAATTGGAGCATTTCTAGCATGTTTGGTTGAAATTGTAAATTTACATTTTTCAGTTTTGTCAGACGTTTGTAATATTCTTACAGTAGGCTTATATGCGCAATTTGAGCATTTCTAGCATGTTTGGTTGAAATTGGAAATTTACATTTTTCAGTTTTGTCAGACGTTTGTAATATTCTCACAATAAGCTAATTAGCTCAATTGGAGCATTTCTAGCATGTTTGGTTGAAATTGGAAAATTACATTTTTCAGTTTTGTCAGACGTTTGTAATATTCTCACAATAAGCTAATTAGCTCAATTGGAGCATTTCTAGCATGTTTGGTTGAAATTGGAAATTTACATTTTTCAGTTTTGTCAGACGTTTGTAATATTCTCACAATAAGCTAATTAGCTCAATTGGAGCATTTCTAGCATGTTTGGTTGAAATTGGAAATTTACATTTTTCAGTTTGCTCAGACGTCTGTAATATTCTCACAATAAGCTAATTAGTTCAATTGGAGCATTTCTAGCATGTTTGGTTGAAATTGGAATTTTACATTTTTCACTTTTGTCAGTCAATTGCAATATTCTCACAATAAGCTAATTAGCTCAATTGGAGCATTTCTAGCATGTTTGGTTGAAATTGGAAATTTACATTTTTCACTTTTGTCAAACGTGTGTAAAATTCTTACAGTAGGCTCATTTGCGCAATTGGAGCATTTCTAGCATGTTTGGTTGAAATTGGAAATTCACGTTTTTCAGTTTAGTCAGACGTTTGTAATATTCTCACAATAAGCTAATTAGCTCAATTGGAGCATTTCTAGCATGTTTGGTTGAAATTGGAAATTTACATTTTCCACTTTTGTCAGACAATTGCAATATTCTCTCAATAAGCTAATTAGCTCAATTGGAGCATTTCTAGCATGTTTTGTTGAAATTGGAAATTCACATTTTTCAGTTTTGTCAGACATTTGTAAATTTCTTACAGTAGGCTTATTTGCGCATTTTGAGCATTTCTAGCATGTTTGGTTGAAATTGGAAATTTACATTTTTCACTTTTGTCAGACGTTTGTAATATTCTCACAATAAGCTAATTAGCTCAATTGGAGCATTTCTAGCATGTTTGGTTGAAATTGGAAACTTACATTTTTCACTTTTGTCAGACAATTGCAATATTCTCACAATAAGCTAATTAGCTCAATTGGAGCATTTCTAGCATGTTTGGTTGAAATTGGAAATTTACATTTTTCACTTTTGTCAGACGTTTGTAATATTCTCACAATAAGCTAATTAGCTCAATTGGAGCATTTCTAGCATGTTTGGTTGAAATTGGAAAATTACATTTTTCAGTTTTGTCAGACGTTTGTAATATTCTCACAATAAGCTAATTAGCTCAATTGGAGCATTTCTAGCATGTTTGGTTGAAATTGTAAATTTACATTTTTCAGTTTTGTCAGACGTTTGTAATATTCTTACAGTAGGCTTATATGCGCAATTTGAGCATTTCTAGCATGTTTGGTTGAAATTGGAAATTTACATTTTTCAGTTTTGTCAGACGTTTGTAATATTCTCACAATAAGCTAATTAGCTCAATTGGAGCATTTCTAGCATGTTTGGTTGAAATTGGAAAATTACATTTTTCAGTTTTGTCAGACGTTTGTAATATTCTCACAATAAGCTAATTAGCTCAATTGGAGCATTTCTAGCATGTTTGGTTGAAATTGGAAATTTACATTTTTCAGTTCTGTCAGACGTTTGTAATATTCTTACAGTAGGCTTATATGCGCAATTTGAGCATTTCTAGCATGTTTGGTTGAAATTGGAAATTTACATTTTTCAGTTTTGTCAGACGTTTGTAATATTCTCACAATAAGCTAATTAGCTCAATTGGAGCATTTCTAGCATGTTTGGTTGAAATTGGAAAATTACATTTTTCAGTTTTGTCAGACGTTTGTAATATTCTCACAATAAGCTAATTAGCTCAATTGGAGCATTTCTAGCATGTTTGGTTGAAATTGGAAATTTACATTTTTCAGTTTTGTCAGACGTTTGTAATATTCTTACAGTAGGCTTATATGCGCAATTTGAGCATTTCTAGCATGTTTGGTTGAAATTGGAAATTTACATTTTTCAGTTTTGTCAGACGTTTGTAATATTCTCACAATAAGCTAATTAGCTCAATTGGAGCATTTCTAGCATGTTTGGTTGAAATTGGAAAATTACATTTTTCAGTTTTGTCAGACGTTTGTAATATTCTCACAATAAGCTAATTAGCTCAATTGGAGCATTTCTAGCATGTTTGGTTGAAATTGGAAATTTACATTTTTCAGTTTTGTCAGACGTTTGTAATATTCTCACAATAAGCTAATTAGCTCAATTGGAGCATTTCTAGCATGTTTGGTTGAAATTGGAAATTTACATTTTTCAGTTTGCTCAGACGTCTGTAATATTCTCACAATAAGCTAATTAGTTCAATTGGAGCATTTCTAGCATGTTTGGTTGAAATTGGAATTTTACATTTTTCACTTTTGTCAGTCAATTGCAATATTCTCACAATAAGCTAATTAGCTCAATTGGAGCATTTCTAGCATGTTTGGTTGAAATTGGAAATTTACATTTTTCACTTTTGCCAAACGTGTGTAAAATTCTTACAGTAGGCTCATTTGCGCAATTGGAGCATTTCTAGCATGTTTGGTTGAAATTGGAAATTCACATTTTTCAGTTTAGTCAGACATTTGTAATATTCTCACAATAAGCTAATTAGCTCAATTGGAGCATTTCTAGCATGTTTGGTTGAAATTGGAAATTTACATTTTCCACTTTTGTCAGACAATTGCAATATTCTCTCAATAAGCTAATTAGCTCAATTGGAGCATTTCTAGCATGTTTTGTTGAAATTGGAAATTCACATTTTTCAGTTTTGTCAGACATTTGTAAATTTCTTACAGTAGGCTTATTTGCGCATTTTGAGCATTTCTAGCATGTTTGGTTGAAATTGGAAATTTACATTTTTCACTTTTGTCAGACGTTTGTAATATTCTCACAATAAGCTAATTAGCTCAATTGGAGCATTTCTAGCATGTTTGGTTAAAATTGGAAACTTACATTTTTCACTTTTGTCAGACAATTGCAATATTCTCACAATAAGCTAATTAGCTCAATTGGAGCATTTCTAGCATGTTTGGTTGAAATTGGAAATTTACATTTTTCACTTTTGTCAGACGTTTGTAATATTCTCACAATAAGCTAATTAGCTCAATTGGAGCATTTCTAGCATGTTTGGTTGAAATTGGAAATTTACATTTTTCACTTTTGTCAGACAATTGCAATATTCTCTCAATAAGCTAATTAGCTCAATTGGAGCATTTCTAGCATGTTTGGTTGAAATTGGAAGTTTACATTTTCCAGTGTTGTCAGACGTTTGTAATATTCTCACAATAAGCTAATTAGCTCAATTGGAGCATTTCTAGCATGTTTGGTTGAAATTGAAAATTTACATTTTTCAGTGTTGTCAGACGTTTGTAATATTCTCACAATAAGCTAACTAGCTCAATTGGAGCATTTCTAGCATGTTTGGTTGAAATTGGAAATTTACATTTTTCACTTTTGTCAGACGTTTGTAAAATTCTTACAGTAAGCTTATTTCCGCATTTGGAGCATTTCTAGCATGTTTGGTTGAAATTGGAAATTTACATTTTTCAGTTTTGTCAGACGTTTGTAATATTCTCACAATAAGCTAATTAGCTCAATTGGAGCATTTCTAGCATGTTTGGTTGAAATTGGAAATTTACATTTTTCACTTTTGTCAGACGTTTGTAAAAGTCTTACAGTAGGCTTATTTGCGCAATTTGAGCATTTCTAGCATGTTTGGTTGAAATTGGAAATTTACATTTTTCACTTTTGTCAGACAATTGCAATATTCTCTCAATAAGCTAATTAGCTCAATTGGAGCATTTCTAGCATGTTTGGTTGAAATTGGAAATTTACATTTTTCAGTTTTGTCAGACGTTTGTAATATTCTTACAGTAGGCTTATATGCGCAATTTGAGCATTTCTAGCATGTTTGGTTGAAATTGGAAATTTACATTTTTCAGTTTTGTCAGACGTTTGTAATATTCTCACAATAAGCTAATTAGCTCAATTGGAGCATTTCTAGCATGTTTGGTTGAAATTGGAAAATTACATTTTTCAGTTTTGTCAGACGTTTGTAATATTCTCACAATAAGCTAATTAGCTCAATTGGAGCATTTCTAGCATGTTTGGTTGAAATTGTAAATTTACATTTTTCAGTTTTGTCAGACGTTTGTAATATTCTTACAGTAGGCTTATATGCGCAATTTGAGCATTTCTAGCATGTTTGGTTGAAATTGGAAATTTACATTTTTCAGTTTTGTCAGACGTTTGTAATATTCTCACAATAAGCTAATTAGCTCAATTGGAGCATTTCTAGCATGTTTGGTTGAAATTGGAAAATTACATTTTTCAGTTTTGTCAGACGTTTGTAATATTCTCACAATAAGCTAATTAGCTCAATTGGAGCATTTCTAGCATGTTTGGTTGAAATTGGAAATTTACATTTTTCAGTTTTGTCAGACGTTTGTAATATTCTCACAATAAGCTAATTAGCTCAATTGGAGCATTTCTAGCATGTTTGGTTGAAATTGGAAATTTACATTTTTCAGTTTGCTCAGACGTCTGTAATATTCTCACAATAAGCTAATTAGTTCAATTGGAGCATTTCTAGCATGTTTGGTTGAAATTGGAATTTTACATTTTTCACTTTTGTCAGTCAATTGCAATATTCTCACAATAAGCTAATTAGCTCAATTGGAGCATTTCTAGCATGTTTGGTTGAAATTGGAAATTTACATTTTTCACTTTTGTCAAACGTGTGTAAAATTCTTACAGTAGGCTCATTTGCGCAATTGGAGCATTTCTAGCATGTTTGGTTGAAATTGGAAATTCACGTTTTTCAGTTTAGTCAGACGTTTGTAATATTCTCACAATAAGCTAATTAGCTCAATTGGAGCATTTCTAGCATGTTTGGTTGAAATTGGAAATTTACATTTTCCACTTTTGTCAGACAATTGCAATATTCTCTCAATAAGCTAATTAGCTCAATTGGAGCATTTCTAGCATGTTTTGTTGAAATTGGAAATTCACATTTTTCAGTTTTGTCAGACATTTGTAAATTTCTTACAGTAGGCTTATTTGCGCATTTTGAGCATTTCTAGCATGTTTGGTTGAAATTGGAAATTTACATTTTTCACTTTTGTCAGACGTTTGTAATATTCTCACAATAAGCTAATTAGCTCAATTGGAGCATTTCTAGCATGTTTGGTTGAAATTGGAAACTTACATTTTTCACTTTTGTCAGACAATTGCAATATTCTCACAATAAGCTAATTAGCTCAATTGGAGCATTTCTAGCATGTTTGGTTGAAATTGGAAATTTACATTTTTCACTTTTGTCAGACGTTTGTAATATTCTCACAATAAGCTAATTAGCTCAATTGGAGCATTTCTAGCATGTTTGGTTGAAATTGGAAATTTACATTTTTCACTTTTGTCAGACAATTGCAATATTCTCTCAATAAGCTAATTAGCTCAATTGGAGCATTTCTAGCATGTTTGGTTAAAATTGGAAGTTTACATTTTCCAGTTTTGTCAGACGTTTGTAAAATTTTTACAATAGGCTTATTTGCGAAATTTGAGCATTTCTAGCATGTTTGGTTGAAATTGGAAATTTACATTTTTCACTTTTGTCAGACGTTTGTAATATTCTCACAATAAGCTAATTAGCTCAATTGGAGCATTTCTAGCATGTTTGGTTGAAATTGGAAATTTACATTTTTCAGTGTTGTCAGACGTTTGTAATATTCTCACAATAAGCTAATTAGCTCAATTGGAGCATTTCTAGCATGTTTGGTTGAAATTGAAAATTTACATTTTTCAGTGTTGTCAGACGTTTGTAACATTCTCACAACAAGCTAACTAGCTCAATTGGAGCATTTCTAGCATGTTTGGTTGAAATTGGAAATTTACATTTTTCAGTGTTGTCAGACGTTTGTAATATTCTCACAATAAGCTAATTAGCTCAATTGGAGCATTTCTAGCATGTTTGGTTGAAATTGGAAATTTACATTTTTCGCTTTTGTCATACAATTGCAATATTCTCACAATAAGCTAATTAGCTCAATTGGAGCATTTCTAGCATGTTTGGTTGAAATTGGAAATTTACATTTTTCAGTTTTGTCAGACGTTTGTAATATTCTCACAATAAGCTAATTAGCTCAATTGGAGCATTTCTAGCATGTTTGGTTGAAATTGGAAAATTACATTTTTCAGTTTTGTCAGACGTTTGTAATATTCTCACAATAAGCTAATTAGCTCAATTGGAGCATTTCTAGCATGTTTGGTTGAAATTGGAAAATTACATTTTTCAGTTTTGTCAGACGTTTGTAATATTCTCACAATAAGCTAATTAGCTCAATTGGAGCATTTCTAGCATGTTTGGTTGAAATTGTAAATTTACATTTTTCAGTTTTGTCAGACGTTTGTAATATTCTTACAGTAGGCTTATATGCGCAATTTGAGCATTTCTAGCATGTTTGGTTGAAATTGGAAATTTACATTTTTCAGTTTTGTCAGACGTTTGTAATATTCTCACAATAAGCTAATTAGCTCAATTGGAGCATTTCTAGCATGTTTGGTTGAAATTGGAAAATTACATTTCTCAGTTTTGTCAGACGTTTGTAATATTCTCACAATAAGCTAATTAGCTCAATTGGAGCATTTCTAGCATGTTTGGTTGAAATTGGAAATTTACATTTTTCAGTTTTGTCAGACGTTTGTAATATTCTCACAATGAGCTAATTAGCTCAATTGGAGCATTTCTAGCATGTTTGGTTGAAATTGGAAATTTACATTTTTCAGTTTGCTCAGACGTCTGTAATATTCTCACAATAAGCTAATTAGTTCAATTGGAGCATTTCTAGCATGTTTGGTTGAAATTGGAATTTTACATTTTTCACTTTTGTCAGTCAATTGCAATATTCTCACAATAAGCTAATTAGCTCAATTGGAGCATTTCTAGCATGTTTGGTTGAAATTGGAAATTTACATTTTTCACTTTTGTCAAACGTGTGTAAAATTCTTACAGTAGGCTCATTTGCGCAATTGGAGCATTTCTAGCATGTTTGGTTGAAATTGGAAATTCACGTTTTTCAGTTTAGTCAGACGTTTGTAATATTCTCACAATAAGCTAATTAGCTCAATTGGAGCATTTCTAGCATGTTTGGTTGAAATTGGAAATTTACATTTTCCACTTTTGTCAGACAATTGCAATATTCTCTCAATAAGCTAATTAGCTCAATTGGAGCATTTCTAGCATGTTTTGTTGAAATTGGAAATTCACATTTTTCAGTTTTGTCAGACATTTGTAAATTTCTTACAGTAGGCTTATTTGCGCATTTTGAGCATTTCTAGCATGTTTGGTTGAAATTGGAAATTTACAATTTTCACTTTTGTCAGACGTTTGTAATATTCTCACAATAAGCTAATTAGCTCAATTGGAGCATTTCTAGCATGTTTGGTTGAAATTGGAAACTTACATTTTTCACTTTTGTCAGACAATTGCAATATTCTCACAATAAGCTAATTAGCTCAATTGGAGCATTTCTAGCATGTTTGGTTGAAATTGGAAATTTACATTTTTCACTTTTGTCAGACGTTTGTAATATTCTCACAATAAGCTAATTAGCTCAATTGGAGCATTTCTAGCATGTTTGGTTGAAATTGGAAATTTACATTTTTCACTTTTGTCAGACAATTGCAATATTCTCTCAATAAGCTAATTAGCTCAATTGGAGCATTTCTAGCATGTTTGGTTAAAATTGGAAGTTTACATTTTTTAGTTTTGTCAGACGTTTGTAAAATTTTTACAATAGGCTTATTTGCGAAATTTGAGCATTTCTAGCATGTTTGGTTGAAATTGGAAATTTACATTTTTCACTTTTGTCAGACGTTTGTAATATTCTCACAATAAGCTAATTAGCTCAATTGGAGCATTTCTAGCATGTTTGGTTGAAATTGGAAATTTACATTTTTCAGTGTTGTCAGACGTTTGTAATATTCTCACAATAAGCTAATTAGCTCAATTGGAGCATTTCTAGCATGTTTGGTTGAAATTGAAAATTTACATTTTTCAGTGTTGTCAGACGTTTGTAATATTCTCACAACAAGCTAACTAGCTCAATTGGAGCATTTCTAGCATGTTTGGTTGAAATTGGAAATTTACATTTTTCAGTGTTGTCAGACGTTTGTAATATTCTCACAATAAGCTAATTAGCTCAATTGGAGCATTTCTAGCATGTTTGGTTGAAATTGGAAATTTACATTTTTCGCTTTTGTCATACAATTGCAATATTCTCACAATAAGCTAATTAGCTCAATTGGAGCATTTCTAGCATGTTTGGTTGAAATTGGAAATTTACATTTTTCAGTTTTGTCAGACGTTTGTAATATTCTCACAATAAGCTAATTAGCTCAATTGGAGCATTTCTAGCATGTTTGGTTGAAATTGGAAATTTACATTTTTCACTTTTGTCAGACGTTTGTAATATTCTCACAATAAGCTAATTAGCTCAATTGGAGCATTTCTAGCATGTTTGGTTGAAATTGGAAATTTACATTTTTCACTTTTGTCAGACAATTGCAATATTCTCTCAATAAGCTAATTAGCTCAATTGGAGCATTTCTAGCATGTTTGGTTAAAATTGGAAGTTTACATTTTCCAGTTTTGTCAGACGTTTGTAAAATTTTTACAATAGGCTCATTTGCGAAATTTGAGCATTTCTAGCATGTTTGGTTGAAATTGGAAATTTACATTTTTCACTTTTGTCAGACGTTTGTAATATTCTCACAATAAGCTAATTAGCTCAATTGGAGCATTTCTAGCATGTTTGGTTGAAATTGGAAATTTACATTTTTCAGTGTTGTCAGACGTTTGTAATATTCTCACAATAAGCTAATTAGCTCAATTGGAGCATTTCTAGCATGTTTGGTTGAAATTGAAAATTTACATTTTTCAGTGTTGTCAGACGTTTGTAATATTCTCACAATAAGCTAACTAGCTCAATTGGAGCATTTCTAGCATGTTTGGTTGAAATTGGAAATTTACATTTTTCAGTGTTGTCAGACGTTTGTAATATTCTCACAATAAGCTAATTAGCTCAATTGGAGCATTTCTAGCATGTTTGGTTGAAATTGGAAATTTACATTTTTCAGTTTTGTCAGACGTTTGTAAAATTCTTACAGTAAGCTTATTTCCGCATTTGGAGCATTTTTAGCATGTTTGGTTGAAATTGGAAATTTACATTTTTCAGTTTTGTCAGACGTTTGTAATATTCTCACAATAAGCTAATTAGCTCAATTGGAGCATTTCTAGCATGTTTGGTTGAAATTGGAAATTTACATTTTTCACTTTTGTCAGACGTTTGTAAAAGTCTTACAGTAGGCTTATTTGCGCAATTTGAGCATTTCTAGCATGTTTGGTTGAAATTGGAAATTTACATTTTTCACTTTTGTCAGACAATTGCAATATTCTCTCAATAAGCTAATTAGCTCAATTGGAGCATTTCTAGCATGTTTGGTTGAAATTGGAAATTTACATTTTTCAGTTTTGTCAGACGTTTGTAATATTCTTACAGTAGGCTTATATGCGCAATTTGAGCATTTCTAGCATGTTTGGTTGAAATTGGAAATTTACATTTTTCAGTTTTGTCAGACGTTTGTAATATTCTCACAATAAGCTAATTAGCTCAATTGGAGCATTTCTAGCATGTTTGGTTGAAATTGGAAAATTACATTTTTCAGTTTTGTCAGACGTTTGTAATATTCTCACAATAAGCTAATTAGCTCAATTGGAGCATTTCTAGCATGTTTGGTTGAAATTGGAAATTTACATTTTTCAGTTTTGTCAGACGTTTGTAATATTCTTACAGTAGGCTTATATGCGCAATTTGAGCATTTCTAGCATGTTTGGTTGAAATTGGAAATTTACCTTTTTCAGTTTTGTCAGACGTTTGTAATATTCTCACAATAAGCTAATTAGCTCAATTGGAGCATTTCTAGCATGTTTGGTTGAAATTGGAAAATTACATTTTTCAGTTTTGTCAGACGTTTGTAATATTCTCACAATAAGCTAATTAGCTCAATTGGAGCATTTCTAGCATGTTTGGTTGAAATTGGAAATTTACATTTTTCAGTTTTGTCAGACGTTTGTAATATTCTCACAATAAGCTAATTAGCTCAATTGGAGCATTTCTAGCATGTTTGGTTGAAATTGGAAGTTTACATTTTCCAGTGTTGTCAGACGTTTGTAATATTCTCACAATAAGCTAATTAGCTCAATTGGAGCATTTCTAGCATGTTTGGTTGAAATTGAAAATTTACATTTTTCAGTGTTGTCAGACGTTTGTAATATTCTCACAATAAGCTAACTAGCTCAATTGGAGCATTTCTAGCATGTTTGGTTGAAATTGGAAATTTACATTTTTCACTTTTGTCAGACGTTTGTAAAATTCTTACAGTAAGCTTATTTCCGCATTTGGAGCATTTCTAGCATGTTTGGTTGAAATTGGAAATTTACATTTTTCAGTTTTGTCAGACGTTTGTAATATTCTCACAATAAGCTAATTAGCTCAATTGGAGCATTTCTAGCATGTTTGGTTGAAATTGGAAATTTACATTTTTCACTTTTGTCAGACGTTTGTAAAAGTCTTACAGTAGGCTTATTTGCGCAATTTGAGCATTTCTAGCATGTTTGGTTGAAATTGGAAATTTACATTTTTCACTTTTGTCAGACAATTGCAATATTCTCTCAATAAGCTAATTAGCTCAATTGGAGCATTTCTAGCATGTTTGGTTGAAATTGGAAATTTACATTTTTCAGTTTTGTCAGACGTTTGTAATATTCTTACAGTAGGCTTATATGCGCAATTTGAGCATTTCTAGCATGTTTGGTTGAAATTGGAAATTTACATTTTTCAGTTTTGTCAGACGTTTGTAATATTCTCACAATAAGCTAATTAGCTCAATTGGAGCATTTCTAGCATGTTTGGTTGAAATTGGAAAATTACATTTTTCAGTTTTGTCAGACGTTTGTAATATTCTCACAATAAGCTAATTAGCTCAATTGGAGCATTTCTAGCATGTTTGGTTGAAATTGTAAATTTACATTTTTCAGTTTTGTCAGACGTTTGTAATATTCTTACAGTAGGCTTATATGCGCAATTTGAGCATTTCTAGCATGTTTGGTTGAAATTGGAAATTTACATTTTTCAGTTTTGTCAGACGTTTGTAATATTCTCACAATAAGCTAATTAGCTCAATTGGAGCATTTCTAGCATGTTTGGTTGAAATTGGAAAATTACATTTTTCAGTTTTGTCAGACGTTTGTAATATTCTCACAATAAGCTAATTAGCTCAATTGGAGCATTTCTAGCATGTTTGGTTGAAATTGGAAATTTACATTTTTCAGTTTTGTCAGACGTTTGTAATATTCTCACAATAAGCTAATTAGCTCAATTGGAGCATTTCTAGCATGTTTGGTTGAAATTGGAAATTTACATTTTTCAGTTTGCTCAGACGTCTGTAATATTCTCACAATAAGCTAATTAGTTCAATTGGAGCATTTCTAGCATGTTTGGTTGAAATTGGAATTTTACATTTTTCACTTTTGTCAGTCAATTGCAATATTCTCACAATAAGCTAATTAGCTCAATTGGAGCATTTCTAGCATGTTTGGTTGAAATTGGAAATTTACATTTTTCACTTTTGTCAAACGTGTGTAAAATTCTTACAGTAGGCTCATTTGCGCAATTGGAGCATTTCTAGCATGTTTGGTTGAAATTGGAAATTCACGTTTTTCAGTTTAGTCAGACGTTTGTAATATTCTCACAATAAGCTAATTAGCTCAATTGGAGCATTTCTAGCATGTTTGGTTGAAATTGGAAATTTACATTTTCCACTTTTGTCAGACAATTGCAATATTCTCTCAATAAGCTAATTAGCTCAATTGGAGCATTTCTAGCATGTTTTGTTGAAATTGGAAATTCACATTTTTCAGTTTTGTCAGACATTTGTAAATTTCTTACAGTAGGCTTATTTGCGCATTTTGAGCATTTCTAGCATGTTTGGTTGAAATTGGAAATTTACATTTTTCACTTTTGTCAGACGTTTGTAATATTCTCACAATAAGCTAATTAGCTCAATTGGAGCATTTCTAGCATGTTTGGTTGAAATTGGAAACTTACATTTTTCACTTTTGTCAGACAATTGCAATATTCTCACAATAAGCTAATTAGCTCAATTGGAGCATTTCTAGCATGTTTGGTTGAAATTGGAAATTTACATTTTTCACTTTTGTCAGACGTTTGTAATATTCTCACAATAAGCTAATTAGCTCAATTGGAGCATTTCTAGCATGTTTGGTTGAAATTGGAAATTTACATTTTTCACTTTTGTCAGACAATTGCAATATTCTCTCAATAAGCTAATTAGCTCAATTGGAGCATTTCTAGCATGTTTGGTTAAAATTGGAAGTTTACATTTTCCAGTTTTGTCAGACGTTTGTAAAATTTTTACAATAGGCTTATTTGCGAAATTTGAGCATTTCTAGCATGTTTGGTTGAAATTGGAAATTTACATTTTTCACTTTTGTCAGACGTTTGTAATATTCTCACAATAAGCTAATTAGCTCAATTGGAGCATTTCTAGCATGTTTGGTTGAAATTGGAAATTTACATTTTTCAGTGTTGTCAGACGTTTGTAATATTCTCACAATAAGCTAATTAGCTCAATTGGAGCATTTCTAGCATGTTTGGTTGAAATTGAAAATTTACATTTTTCAGTGTTGTCAGACGTTTGTAACATTCTCACAACAAGCTAACTAGCTCAATTGGAGCATTTCTAGCATGTTTGGTTGAAATTGGAAATTTACATTTTTCAGTGTTGTCAGACGTTTGTAATATTCTCACAATAAGCTAATTAGCTCAATTGGAGCATTTCTAGCATGTTTGGTTGAAATTGGAAATTTACATTTTTCGCTTTTGTCATACAATTGCAATATTCTCACAATAAGCTAATTAGCTCAATTGGAGCATTTCTAGCATGTTTGGTTGAAATTGGAAATTTACATTTTTCAGTTTTGTCAGACGTTTGTAATATTCTCACAATAAGCTAATTAGCTCAATTGGAGCATTTCTAGCATGTTTGGTTGAAATTGGAAAATTACATTTTTCAGTTTTGTCAGACGTTTGTAATATTCTCACAATAAGCTAATTAGCTCAATTGGAGCATTTCTAGCATGTTTGGTTGAAATTGTAAATTTACATTTTTCAGTTTTGTCAGACGTTTGTAATATTCTTACAGTAGGCTTATATGCGCAATTTGAGCATTTCTAGCATGTTTGGTTGAAATTGGAAATTTACATTTTTCAGTTTTGTCAGACGTTTGTAATATTCTCACAATAAGCTAATTAGCTCAATTGGAGCATTTCTAGCATGTTTGGTTGAAATTGGAAAATTACATTTTTCAGTTTTGTCAGACGTTTGTAATATTCTCACAATAAGCTAATTAGCTCAATTGGAGCATTTCTAGCATGTTTGGTTGAAATTGGAAATTTACATTTTTCAGTTTTGTCAGACGTTTGTAATATTCTCACAATGAGCTAATTAGCTCAATTGGAGCATTTCTAGCATGTTTGGTTGAAATTGGAAATTTACATTTTTCAGTTTGCTCAGACGTCTGTAATATTCTCACAATAAGCTAATTAGTTCAATTGGAGCATTTCTAGCATGTTTGGTTGAAATTGGAATTTTACATTTTTCACTTTTGTCAGTCAATTGCAATATTCTCACAATAAGCTAATTAGCTCAATTGGAGCATTTCTAGCATGTTTGGTTGAAATTGGAAATTTACATTTTTCACTTTTGTCAAACGTGTGTAAAATTCTTACAGTAGGCTCATTTGCGCAATTGGAGCATTTCTAGCATGTTTGGTTGAAATTGGAAATTCACGTTTTTCAGTTTAGTCAGACGTTTGTAATATTCTCACAATAAGCTAATTAGCTCAATTGGAGCATTTCTAGCATGTTTGGTTGAAATTGGAAATTTACATTTTCCACTTTTGTCAGACAATTGCAATATTCTCTCAATAAGCTAATTAGCTCAATTGGAGCATTTCTAGCATGTTTTGTTGAAATTGGAAATTCACATTTTTCAGTTTTGTCAGACATTTGTAAATTTCTTACAGTAGGCTTATTTGCGCATTTTGAGCATTTCTAGCATGTTTGGTTGAAATTGGAAATTTACAATTTTCACTTTTGTCAGACGTTTGTAATATTCTCACAATAAGCTAATTAGCTCAATTGGAGCATTTCTAGCATGTTTGGTTGAAATTGGAAACTTACATTTTTCACTTTTGTCAGACAATTGCAATATTCTCACAATAAGCTAATTAGCTCAATTGGAGCATTTCTAGCATGTTTGGTTGAAATTGGAAATTTACATTTTTCACTTTTGTCAGACGTTTGTAATATTCTCACAATAAGCTAATTAGCTCAATTGGAGCATTTCTAGCATGTTTGGTTGAAATTGGAAATTTACATTTTTCACTTTTGTCAGACAATTGCAATATTCTCTCAATAAGCTAATTAGCTCAATTGGAGCATTTCTAGCATGTTTGGTTAAAATTGGAAGTTTACATTTTTTAGTTTTGTCAGACGTTTGTAAAATTTTTACAATAGGCTTATTTGCGAAATTTGAGCATTTCTAGCATGTTTGGTTGAAATTGGAAATTTACATTTTTCACTTTTGTCAGACGTTTGTAATATTCTCACAATAAGCTAATTAGCTCAATTGGAGCATTTCTAGCATGTTTGGTTGAAATTGGAAATTTACATTTTTCAGTGTTGTCAGACGTTTGTAATATTCTCACAATAAGCTAATTAGCTCAATTGGAGCATTTCTAGCATGTTTGGTTGAAATTGAAAATTTACATTTTTCAGTGTTGTCAGACGTTTGTAATATTCTCACAACAAGCTAACTAGCTCAATTGGAGCATTTCTAGCATGTTTGGTTGAAATTGGAAATTTACATTTTTCAGTGTTGTCAGACGTTTGTAATATTCTCACAATAAGCTAATTAGCTCAATTGGAGCATTTCTAGCATGTTTGGTTGAAATTGGAAATTTACATTTTTCGCTTTTGTCATACAATTGCAATATTCTCACAATAAGCTAATTAGCTCAATTGGAGCATTTCTAGCATGTTTGGTTGAAATTGGAAATTTACATTTTTCAGTTTTGTCAGACGTTTGTAATATTCTCACAATAAGCTAATTAGCTCAATTGGAGCATTTCTAGCATGTTTGGTTGAAATTGGAAATTTACATTTTTCACTTTTGTCAGACGTTTGTAATATTCTCACAATAAGCTAATTAGCTCAATTGGAGCATTTCTAGCATGTTTGGTTGAAATTGGAAATTTACATTTTTCACTTTTGTCAGACAATTGCAATATTCTCTCAATAAGCTAATTAGCTCAATTGGAGCATTTCTAGCATGTTTGGTTAAAATTGGAAGTTTACATTTTCCAGTTTTGTCAGACGTTTGTAAAATTTTTACAATAGGCTTATTTGCGAAATTTGAGCATTTCTAGCATGTTTGGTTGAAATTGGAAATTTAC
Source organism: Watersipora subatra (assembly GCF_963576615.1). Classification (NCBI taxonomy): domain Eukaryota; kingdom Metazoa; phylum Bryozoa; class Gymnolaemata; order Cheilostomatida; family Watersiporidae; genus Watersipora; species Watersipora subatra. The sequence goes on from NW_027045383.1 coordinate 441,216, forward strand.
ATTTTTCACTTTTGTCAGACGTTTGTAATATTCTCACAATAAGCTAATTAGCTCAATTGGAGCATTTCTAGCATGTTTGGTTGAAATTGGAAATTTACATTTTTCAGTGTTGTCAGACGTTTGTAATATTCTCACAATAAGCTAATTAGCTCAATTGGAGCATTTCTAGCATGTTTGGTTGAAATTGAAAATTTACATTTTTCAGTGTTGTCAGACGTTTGTAATATTCTCACAATAAGCTAACTAGCTCAATTGGAGCATTTCTAGCATGTTTGGTTGAAATTGGAAATTTACATTTTTCAGTGTTGTCAGACGTTTGTAATATTCTCACAATAAGCTAATTAGCTCAATTGGAGCATTTCTAGCATGTTTGGTTGAAATTGGAAATTTACATTTTTCAGTTTTGTCAGACGTTTGTAAAATTCTTACAGTAAGCTTATTTCCGCATTTGGAGCATTTTTAGCATGTTTGGTTGAAATTGGAAATTTACATTTTTCAGTTTTGTCAGACGTTTGTAATATTCTCACAATAAGCTAATTAGCTCAATTGGAGCATTTCTAGCATGTTTGGTTGAAATTGGAAATTTACATTTTTCACTTTTGTCAGACGTTTGTAAAAGTCTTACAGTAGGCTTATTTGCGCAATTTGAGCATTTCTAGCATGTTTGGTTGAAATTGGAAATTTACATTTTTCACTTTTGTCAGACAATTGCAATATTCTCTCAATAAGCTAATTAGCTCAATTGGAGCATTTCTAGCATGTTTGGTTGAAATTGGAAATTTACATTTTTCAGTTTTGTCAGACGTTTGTAATATTCTTACAGTAGGCTTATATGCGCAATTTGAGCATTTCTAGCATGTTTGGTTGAAATTGGAAAATTACATTTTTCAGTTTTGTCAGACGTTTGTAATATTCTCACAATAAGCTAATTAGCTCAATTGGAGCATTTCTAGCATGTTTGGTTGAAATTGGAAAATTACATTTTTCAGTTTTGTCAGACGTTTGTAATATTCTCACAATAAGCTAATTAGCTCAATTGGAGCATTTCTAGCATGTTTGGTTGAAATTGGAAATTTACATTTTTCAGTTTTGTCAGACGTTTGTAATATTCTTACAGTAGGCTTATATGCGCAATTTGAGCATTTCTAGCATGTTTGGTTGAAATTGGAAATTTACCTTTTTCAGTTTTGTCAGACGTTTGTAATATTCTCACAATAAGCTAATTAGCTCAATTGGAGCATTTCTAGCATGTTTGGTTGAAATTGGAAAATTACATTTTTCAGTTTTGTCAGACGTTTGTAATATTCTCACAATAAGCTAATTAGCTCAATTGGAGCATTTCTAGCATGTTTGGTTGAAATTGGAAATTTACATTTTTCAGTTTTGTCAGACGTTTGTAATATTCTCACAATAAGCTAATTAGCTCAATTGGAGCATTTCTAGCATGTTTGGTTGAAATTGGAAATTTACATTTTTCAGTTTGCTCAGACGTCTGTAATATTCTCACAATAAGCTAATTAGTTCAATTGGAGCATTTCTAGCATGTTTGGTTGAAATTGGAATTTTACATTTTTCACTTTTGTCAGTCAATTGCAATATTCTCACAATAAGCTAATTAGCTCAATTGGAGCATTTCTAGCATGTTTGGTTGAAATTGAAAATTTACATTTTTCACTTTTGTCAAACGTGTGTAAAATTCTTACAGTAGGCTCATTTGCGCAATTGGAGCATTTCTAGCATGTTTGGTTGAAATTGGAAATTCACATTTTTCAGTTTAGTCAGACGTTTGTAATATTCTCACAATAAGCTAATTAGCTCAATTGGAGCATTTCTAGCATGTTTGGTTGAAATTGGAAATTTACATTTTCCACTTTCGTCAGACAATTGCAATATTCTCTCAATAAGCTAATTAGCTCAATTGGAGCTTTTCTAGCATGTTTTGTTGAAATTGGAAATTCACATTTTTCAGTTTTGTCAGACATTTGTAAATTTCTTACAGTAGGCTTATTTGCGCATTTTGAGCATTTCTAGCATGTTTGGTTGAAATTGGAAATTTACATTTTTCACTTTTGTCAGACGTTTGTAATATTCTCACAATAAGCTAATTAGCTCAATTGGAGCATTTCTAGCATGTTTGGTTGAAATTGGAAACTTACATTTTTCACTTTTGTCAGACAATTGCAATATTCTCACAATAAGCTAATTAGCTCAATTGGAGCATTTCTAGCATGTTTGGTTGAAATTGGAAATTTACATTTTTCACTTTTGTCAGACGTTTGTAATATTCTCACAATAAGCTAATTAGCTCAATTGGAGCATTTCTAGCATGTTTGGTTGAAATTGGAAATTTACATTTTTCACTTTTGTCAGACAATTGCAATATTCTCTCAATAAGCTAATTAGCTCAATTGGAGCATTTCTAGCATGTTTGGTTGAAATTGGAAGTTTACATTTTCCAGTTTTGTCAGACGTTTGTAAAATTTTTACAATAGGCTTATTTGCGAAATTTGAGCATTTCTAGCATGTTTGGTTGAAATTGGAAATTTACATTTTTCACTTTTGTCAGACGTTTGTAATATTCTCACAATAAGCTAATTAGCTCAATTGGAGCATTTCTAGCATGTTTAGTTGAAATTGGAAATTTACATTTTTCAGTGTTGTCAGACATTTGTAATATTCTCACAATAAGCTAATTAGCTCAATTGGAGCATTTCTAGCATGTTTGGTTGAAATTGAAAATTTACATTTTTCAGTGTTGTCAGACGTTTGTAATATTCTCACAATAAGCTAACTAGCTCAATTGGAGCATTTCTAGCATGTTTGGTTGAAATTGGAAATTTACATTTTTCAGTTTTGTCAGACGTTTGTAAAATTCTTACAGTAAGCTTATTTCCGCATTTGGAGCATTTCTAGCATGTTTGGTTGAAATTGGAAATTTACATTTTTCAGTTTTGTCAGACGTTTGTAATATTCTCACAATAAGCTAATTAGCTCAATTGGAGCATTTCTAGCATGTTTGGTTGAAATTGGAAATTTACATTTTTCACTTTTGTCAGACGTTTGTAAAAGTCTTACAGTAGGCTTATTTGCGCAATTTGAGCATTTCTAGCATGTTTGGTTGAAATTGGAAATTTACATTTTTCACTTTTGTCAGACAATTGCAATATTCTCTCAATAAGCTAATTAGCTCAATTGGAGCATTTCTAGCATGTTTGGTTGAAATTGGAAATTTACATTTTTCAGTTTTGTCAGACGTTTGTAATATTCTTACAGTAGGCTTATTTGCGCAATTTGAGCATTTCTAGCATGTTTGGTTGAAATTGGAAATTTACATTTTTCAGTTTTGTCAGACGTTTGTAATATTCTCACAATAAGCTAATTAGCTCAATTGGAGCATTTCTAGCATGTTTGGTTGAAATTGGAAAATTACATTTTTCAGTTTTGTCAGACGTTTGTAATATTCTCACAATAAGCTAATTAGCTCAATTGGAGCATTTCTAGCATGTTTGGTTGAAATTGGAAATTTACATTTTTCACTTTTGTCAGACGTTTGTAATATTCTCACAATAAGCTAATTAGCTCAATTGGAGCATTTCTAGCATGTTTGGTTGAAATTGGAAATTTACATTTTTCACTTTTGTCAGACAATTGCAATATTCTCTCAATAAGCTAATTAGCTCAATTGGAGCATTTCTAGCATGTTTGGTTGAAATTGGAAGTTTACATTTTCCAGTTTTGTCAGACGTTTGTAAAATTCTTACAATAGGCTTATTTGCGCAATTTGAGCATTTCTAGCATGTTTGGTTGAAATTGGAAAATTACATTTTTCAGTTTTGTCAGACGTTTGTAATATTCTCACAATAAGCTAATTAGCTCAATTGGAGCATTTCTAGCATGTTTGGTTGAAATTGGAAAATTACATTTTTCAGTTTTGTCAGACGTTTGTAATATTCTCACAATAAGCTAATTAGCTTAATTGGAGCATTTCTAGCATGTTTGGTTGAAATTGGAAATTTACATTTTTCACTTTTGTCAGACAATTGCAATATTCTCTCAATAAGCTAATTAGCTCAATTGGAGCATTTCTAGCATGTTTGGTTGAAATTAGAAATTTCTATTTTTCAGTTTTGTCAGACGTTTGTAATATTCTCACAATAAGCTAATTATCTCAATTGGAGCATTTCTAGCATGTTTGGTTGAAATTCGAAATTTACATTTTTCAGTTTTGTCAGACGTTTGTAATATTCTCACAATAAGCTAATTAGCTCAATTGGAGCATTTCTAGCATGTTTGGTTGAAATTGGAAATTTAAATTTTTCACTTTTGTCAGACAATTGCAATATTCTCTCAATAAGCTAATTAGCTTAATTGGAGCATTTCTAGCATGTTTAGTTGAAATTGGAAATTTACATTTTTCAGTTTTGTCAGACGTTTGTAATATTCTCACAATAAGCTAATTAGCTCAATTGGAGCATTTCTAGCATGTTTGGTTGAAATTGGAAATTTACATTTTTCACTTTTGTCAGACAATTGCAATATTCTCTCAATAAGCTAATTAGCTTAATTGGAGCATTTCTAGCATGTTTAGTTGAAATTGGAAATTTACATTTTTCAGTTTTGTCAGACGTTTGTAATATTCTCACAATAAGCTAATTAGCCCAATTGGAGCATTTCTAGCATGTTTGGTTGAAATTGGAAATTTACATTTTTCACTTTTGTCAGACGTTTGTAAAATTCTTACAGTAAGCTTATTTCCGCATTTGGAGCATTTCTAGCATGTTTGGTTGAAATTGGAAATTTACATTTTTCAGTTTTGTCAGACGTTTGTAATATTCTCACAATAAGCTAATTAGCTCAATTGGAGCATTTCTAGCATGTTTGGTTGAAATTGGAAATTTACATTTTTCACTTTTGTCAGACGTTTGTAAAAGTCTTACAGTAGGCTTATTTGCGCAATTTGAGCATTTCTAGCATGTTTGGTTGAAATTGGAAATTTACATTTTTCAGTGTTGTCAGACGTTTGTAATATTCTCACAATAAGCTAACTAGCTCAATTGGAGCATTTTCTAACATGTTTGGTTGAAATTGGAAATTTACATTTTTCAGTTTTGTCAGACGTTTGTAAAATTCTTACAGTAAGCTTATATCCGCATTTGGAGCATTTCTAGCATGTTTGGTTGAAATTGGAAATTTACATTTTTCAGTTTTGTCAGACGTTTGTAATATTCTCACAATAAGCTAATTAGCTCAATTGGAGCATTTCTAGCATGTTTGGTTGAAATTGGAAATTTACATTTTTCACTTTTGTCAGACGTTTGTAAAAGTCTTACAGTAGGCTTATTTGCGCAATTTGAGCATTTCTAGCATGTTTGGTTGAAATTGGAAATTTACATTTTTCACTTTTGTCAGACAATTGCAATATTCTCTCAATAAGCTAATTAGCTCAATTGGAGCATTTCTAGCATGTTTGGTTGAAATTGGAAATTTACATTTTTCACTTTTGTCAGACGTTTGTAATATTCTTACAGTAGGCTTATATGCGCAATTTGAGCATTTCTAGCATGTTTGGTTGAAATTGGAAATTTACATTTTTCAGTTTTGTCAGACGTTTGTAATATTCTCACAATAAGCTATTTAGCTCAATTGGAGCATTTTTATCATGTTTGGTTGAAATTGGAAAATTACATTTTTCAGTTTTGTCAGACGTTTGTAATATTCTCATAATAAGCTAATTAGCTCAATTGGAGCATTTCTAGCATGTTTGGTTGAAATTGGAAATTTACATTTTTCAGTTTTGTCAGACGTTTGTAATATTCTCACAATAAGCTAATTAGCTCAATTGGAGCATTTCTAGCATGTTTGGTTGAAATTGGAAATTTACATTTTTCAGTTTGCTCAGACGTTTGTAATATTCTCACAATAAGCTAATTAGTTCAATTGGAGCATTTCTAGCATGTTTGGTTGAAATTGGAAATTTACATTTTTCACTTTTTTCAGACAATTGCAATATTCTCACAATAAGCTAATTAGCTCAATTGGAGCATTTCTAGCATGTTTGGTTGAAATTGAAAATTTACATTTTTCAGTTTTGTCAGACGTTTGTAAAATTCTTACAGTAGGCTCATTTGCGCAATTGGAGCATTTCTAGCATGTTTGGTTGAAATTTGAAATTCACATTTTTCAGTTTAGTCAGACGTTTGTAATATTCTCACAATAAGCTAATTAGCTCAATTGGAGCATTTCTAGCATGTTTGGTTGAAATTGGAAATTTACATTTTTCACTTTTGTCAGACAATTGCAATATTCTCTCAATAAGCTAATTAGCTCAATTGGAGCATTTCTAGCATGTTTGGTTGAAATTGGAAATTTACATTTTTCAGTTTTGTCAGACGTTTGTAATATTCTTACAGTAGGCTTATATGCGCAATTTGAGCATTTCTAGCATGTTTGGTTGAAATTGGAAATTTACATTTTTCAGTTTTGTCAGACGTTTGTAATATTCTCACAATAAGCTAATTAGCTCAATTGGAGCATTTCTAGCATGTTTGGTTGAAATTGGAAAATTACATTTTTCAGTTTTGTCAGACGTTTGTAAAATTCTTACAGTAGGCTCATTTGCGCAATTGGAGCATTTCTAGCATGTTTGGTTGAAATTGGAAATTTACATTTTTCAGTTTAGTCAGACGTTTGTAATATTCTCACAATAAGCTAATTAGCTCAATTGGAGCATTTCTAGCATGTTTGGTTGAAATTGGAAATTTACATTTTTCACTTTTGTCAGACAATTGCAATATTCTCTCAATAAGCTAATTAGCTCAATTGGAGCATTTCTAGCATGTTTGGTTGAAATTGGAAATTTACATTTTTCAGTTTTGTCAGACGTTTGTAATATTCTTACAGTAGGCTTATATGCGCAATTTGAGCATTTCTAGCATGTTTGGTTGAAATTGGAAATTTACATTTTTCAGTTTTGTCAGACGTTTGTAATATTCTCACAATAAGCTAATTAGCTCAATTGGAGCATTTCTAGCATGTTTGGTTGAAATTGGAAAATTACATTTTTCAGTTTTGTCAGACGTTTGTAATATTCTCACAATAAGCTAATTAGCTCAATTGGAGCATTTCTAGCATGTTTGGTTGAAATTGGAAATTTACATTTTTCAGTTTTGTCAGACGTTTGTAATATTCTCACAATAAGCTAATTAGCTCAATTGGAGCATTTCTAGCATGTTTGGTTGAAATTGGAAATTTACATTTTTCAGTTTGCTCAGACGTTTGTAATATTCTCACAATAAGCTAATTAGTTCAATTGGAGCATTTCTAGCATGTTTGGTTGAAATTGGAATTTTACATTTTTCACTTTTGTCAGTCAATTGCAATATTCTCACAATAAGCTAATTAGCTCAATTGGAGCATTTCTAGCATGTTTGGTTGAAATTGAAAATTTACATTTTTCACTTTTGTCAAACGTTTGTAAAATTCTTACAGTAGGCTCATTTGCGCAATTGGAGCATTTCTAGCATGTTTGGTTGAAATTGGAAATTCACATTTTTCAGTTTAGTCAGACGTTTGTAATATTCTCACAATAAGCTAATTAGCTCAATTGGAGCATTTCTAGCATGTTTGGTTGAAATTGGAAATTTACATTTTCCACTTTTGTCAGACAATTGCAATATTCTCTCAATAAGCTAATTAGCTCAATTGGAGCATTTCTAGCATGTTTTGTTGAAATTGGAAATTCACATTTTTCAGTTTTGTCAGACATTTGTAAATTTCTTACAGTAGGCTTATTTGCGCATTTTGAGCATTTCTAGCATGTTTGGTTGAAATTGGAAATTTACATTTTTCACTTTTGTCAGACGTTTGTAATATTCTCACAATAAGCTAATTAGCTCAATTGGAGCATTTCTAGCATGTTTGGTTGAAATTGGAAACTTACATTTTTCAGTTTTGTCAGACAATTGCAATATTCTCACAATAAGCTAATTAGCTCAATTGGAGCATTTCTAGCATGTTTGGTTGAAATTGGAAATTTACATTTTTCACTTTTGTCAGACGTTTGTAATATTCTCACAATAAGCTAATTAGCTCAATTGGAGCATTTCTAGCATGTTTGGTTGAAATTGGAAATTTACATTTTTCACTTTTGTCAGACAATTGCAATATTCTCTCAATAAGCTAATTAGCTCAATTGGAGCATTTCTAGCATGTTTGGTTGAAATTGGAAGTTTACATTTTCCAGTTTTGTCAGACGTTTGTAAAATTTTTACAATAGGCTTATTTGCGAAATTTGAGCATTTCTAGCATGTTTGGTTGAAATTGGAAATTTACATTTTTCACTTTTGTCAGACGTTTGTAATATTCTCACAATAAGCTAATTAGCTCAATTGGAGCATTTCTAGCATGTTTGGTTGAAATTGGAAATTTACATTTTTCAGTGTTGTCAGACGTTTGTAATATTCTCACAATAAGCTAATTAGCTCAATTGGAGCATTTCTAGCATGTTTGGTTGAAATTGAAAATTTACATTTTTCAGTGCTGTCAGACGTTTGTAATATTCTCACAATAAGCTAACTAGCTCAATTGGAGCATTTCTAGCATGTTTGGTTGAAATTGGAAATTTACATTTTTCAGTTTTGTCAGACGTTTGTAAAATTCTTACAGTAAGCTTATTTCCGCATTTGGAGCATTTCTAGCATGTTTGGTTGAAATTGGAAATTTACATTTTTCAGTTTTGTCAGACGTTTGTAATATTCTCACAATAAGCTAATTAGCTCAATTGGAGCATTTCTAGCATGTTTGGTTGAAATTGGAAATTTACATTTTTCACTTTTGTCAGACGTTTGTAAAAGTCTTACAGTAGGCTTATTTGCGCAATTTGAGCATTTCTAGCATGTTTGGTTGAAATTGGAAATTTACATTTTTCACTTTTGTCAGACAATTGCAATATTCTCTCAATAAGCTAATTAGCTCAATTGGAGCATTTCTAGCATGTTTGGTTGAAATTGGAAATTTACATTTTTCAGTTTTGTCAGACGTTTGTAATATTCTCACAATAAGCTATTTAGCTCAATTGGAGCATTTTTATCATGTTTGGTTGAAATTGGAAAATTACATTTTTCAGTTTTGTCAGACGTTTGTAATATTCTCATAATAAGCTAATTAGCTCAATTGGAGCATTTCTAGCATGTTTGGTTGAAATTGGAAATTTACATTTTTCAGTTTTGTCAGACGTTTGTAATATTCTCACAATAAGCTAATTAGCTCAATTGGAGCATTTCTAGCATGTTTGGTTGAAATTGGAAATTTACATTTTTCAGTTTGCTCAGACGTTTGTAATATTCTCACAATAAGCTAATTAGTTCAATTGGAGCATTTCTAGCATGTTTGGTTGAAATTGGAAATTTACATTTTTCACTTTTTTCAGACAATTGCAATATTCTCACAATAAGCTAATTAGCTCAATTGGAGCATTTCTAGCATGTTTGGTTGAAATTGAAAATTTACATTTTTCAGTTTTGTCAGACGTTTGTAAAATTCTTACAGTAGGCTCATTTGCGCAATTGGAGCATTTCTAGCATGTTTGGTTGAAATTTGAAATTCACATTTTTCAGTTTAGTCAGACGTTTGTAATATTCTCACAATAAGCTAATTAGCTCAATTGGAGCATTTCTAGCATGTTTGGTTGAAATTGGAAATTTACATTTTTCACTTTTGTCAGACAATTGCAATATTCTCTCAATAAGCTAATTAGCTCAATTGGAGCATTTCTAGCATGTTTGGTTGAAATTGGAAATTTACATTTTTCAGTTTTGTCAGACGTTTGTAATATTCTTACAGTAGGCTTATATGCGCAATTTGAGCATTTCTAGCATGTTTGGTTGAAATTGGAAATTTACATTTTTCAGTTTTGTCAGACGTTTGTAATATTCTCACAATAAGCTAATTAGCTCAATTGGAGCATTTCTAGCATGTTTGGTTGAAATTGGAAAATTACATTTTTCAGTTTTGTCAGACGTTTGTAAAATTCTTACAGTAGGCTCATTTGCGCAATTGGAGCATTTCTAGCATGTTTGGTTGAAATTGGAAATTTACATTTTTCAGTTTAGTCAGACGTTTGTAATATTCTCACAATAAGCTAATTAGCTCAATTGGAGCATTTCTAGCATGTTTGGTTGAAATTGGAAATTTACATTTTTCACTTTTGTCAGACAATTGCAATATTCTCTCAATAAGCTAATTAGCTCAATTGGAGCATTTCTAGCATGTTTGGTTGAAATTGGAAATTTACATTTTTCAGTTTTGTCAGACGTTTGTAATATTCTTACAGTAGGCTTATATGCGCAATTTGAGCATTTCTAGCATGTTTGGTTGAAATTGGAAATTTACATTTTTCAGTTTTGTCAGACGTTTGTAATATTCTCACAATAAGCTAATTAGCTCAATTGGAGCATTTCTAGCATGTTTGGTTGAAATTGGAAAATTACATTTTTCAGTTTTGTCAGACGTTTGTAATATTCTCACAATAAGCTAATTAGCTCAATTGGAGCATTTCTAGCATGTTTGGTTGAAATTGGAAATTTACATTTTTCAGTTTTGTCAGACGTTTGTAATATTCTCACAATAAGCTAATTAGCTCAATTGGAGCATTTCTAGCATGTTTGGTTGAAATTGGAAATTTACATTTTTCAGTTTGCTCAGACGTTTGTAATATTCTCACAATAAGCTAATTAGTTCAATTGGAGCATTTCTAGCATGTTTGGTTGAAATTGGAATTTTACATTTTTCACTTTTGTCAGTCAATTGCAATATTCTCACAATAAGCTAATTAGCTCAATTGGAGCATTTCTAGCATGTTTGGTTGAAATTGAAAATTTACATTTTTCACTTTTGTCAAACGTTTGTAAAATTCTTACAGTAGGCTCATTTGCGCAATTGGAGCATTTCTAGCATGTTTGGTTGAAATTGGAAATTCACATTTTTCAGTTTAGTCAGACGTTTGTAATATTCTCACAATAAGCTAATTAGCTCAATTGGAGCATTTCTAGCATGTTTGGTTGAAATTGGAAATTTACATTTTCCACTTTTGTCAGACAATTGCAATATTCTCTCAATAAGCTAATTAGCTCAATTGGAGCATTTCTAGCATGTTTTGTTGAAATTGGAAATTCACATTTTTCAGTTTTGTCAGACATTTGTAAATTTCTTACAGTAGGCTTATTTGCGCATTTTGAGCATTTCTAGCATGTTTGGTTGAAATTGGAAATTTACATTTTTCACTTTTGTCAGACGTTTGTAATATTCTCACAATAAGCTAATTAGCTCAATTGGAGCATTTCTAGCATGTTTGGTTGAAATTGGAAACTTACATTTTTCAGTTTTGTCAGACAATTGCAATATTCTCACAATAAGCTAATTAGCTCAATTGGAGCATTTCTAGCATGTTTGGTTGAAATTGGAAATTTACATTTTTCACTTTTGTCAGACGTTTGTAATATTCTCACAATAAGCTAATTAGCTCAATTGGAGCATTTCTAGCATGTTTGGTTGAAATTGGAAATTTACATTTTTCACTTTTGTCAGACAATTGCAATATTCTCTCAATAAGCTAATTAGCTCAATTGGAGCATTTCTAGCATGTTTGGTTGAAATTGGAAGTTTACATTTTCCAGTTTTGTCAGACGTTTGTAAAATTTTTACAATAGGCTTATTTGCGAAATTTGAGCATTTCTAGCATGTTTGGTTGAAATTGGAAATTTACATTTTTCACTTTTGTCAGACGTTTGTAATATTCTCACAATAAGCTAATTAGCTCAATTGGAGCATTTCTAGCATGTTTGGTTGAAATTGGAAATTTACATTTTTCAGTGTTGTCAGACGTTTGTAATATTCTCACAATAAGCTAATTAGCTCAATTGGAGCATTTCTAGCATGTTTGGTTGAAATTGAAAATTTACATTTTTCAGTGCTGTCAGACGTTTGTAATATTCTCACAATAAGCTAACTAGCTCAATTGGAGCATTTCTAGCATGTTTGGTTGAAATTGGAAATTTACATTTTTCAGTTTTGTCAGACGTTTGTAAAATTCTTACAGTAAGCTTATTTCCGCATTTGGAGCATTTCTAGCATGTTTGGTTGAAATTGGAAATTTACATTTTTCAGTTTTGTCAGACGTTTGTAATATTCTCACAATAAGCTAATTAGCTCAATTGGAGCATTTCTAGCATGTTTGGTTGAAATTGGAAATTTACATTTTTCACTTTTGTCAGACGTTTGTAAAAGTCTTACAGTAGGCTTATTTGCGCAATTTGAGCATTTCTAGCATGTTTGGTTGAAATTGGAAATTTACATTTTTCACTTTTGTCAGACAATTGCAATATTCTCTCAATAAGCTAATTAGCTCAATTGGAGCATTTCTAGCATGTTTGGTTGAAATTGGAAATTTACATTTTTCAGTTTTGTCAGACGTTTGTAATATTCTTACAGTAGGCTTATATGCGCAATTTGAGCATTTCTAGCATGTTTGGTTGAAATTGGAAATTTACATTTTTCAGTTTTGTCAGACGTTTGTAATATTCTCACAATAAGCTAATTAGCTCAATTGGAGCATTTCTAGCATGTTTGGTTGAAATTGGAAATTTACATTTTTCAGTTTTGTCAGACGTTTGTAATATTCTCACAATAAGCTAATTAGCTCAATTGGAGCATTTCTAGCATGTTTGGTTGAAATTGGAAATTTACATTTTTCACTTTTGTCAGACGTTTGTAAAAGTCTTACAGTAGGCTTATTTGCGCAATTTGAGCATTTCTAGCATGTTTGGTTGAAATTGGAAATTTACATTTTTCACTTTTGTCAGACAATTGCAATATTCTCTCAATAAGCTAATTAGCTCAATTGGAGCATTTCTAGCATGTTTGGTTGAAATTGGAAATTTACATTTTTCAGTTTTGTCAGACGTTTGTAATATTCTTACAGTAGGCTTATTTGCGCAATTTGAGCATTTCTAGCATGTTTGGTTGAAATTGGAAATTTACATTTTTCAGTTTTGTCAGACGTTTGTAATATTCTCACAATAAGCTAATTAGCTCAATTGGAGCATTTCTAGCATGTTTGGTTGAAATTGGAAAATTACATTTTTCAGTTTTGTCAGACGTTTGTAATATTCTCACAATAAGCTAATTAGCTCAATTGGAGCATTTCTAGCATGTTTGGTTGAAATTGGAAATTTACATTTTTCACTTTTGTCAGACGTTTGTAATATTCTCACAATAAGCTAATTAGCTCAATTGGAGCATTTCTAGCATGTTTGGTTGAAATTGGAAATTTACATTTTTCACTTTTGTCAGACAATTGCAATATTCTCTCAATAAGCTAATTAGCTCAATTGGAGCATTTCTAGCATGTTTGGTTGAAATTGGAAGTTTACATTTTCCAGTTTTGTCAGACGTTTGTAAAATTCTTACAATAGGCTTATTTGCGCAATTTGAGCATTTCTAGCATGTTTGGTTGAAATTGGAAAATTACATTTTTCAGTTTTGTCAGACGTTTGTAATATTCTCACAATAAGCTAATTAGCTCAATTGGAGCATTTCTAGCATGTTTGGTTGAAATTGGAAAATTACATTTTTCAGTTTTGTCAGACGTTTGTAATATTCTCACAATAAGCTAATTAGCTTAATTGGAGCATTTCTAGCATGTTTGGTTGAAATTGGAAATTTACATTTTTCACTTTTGTCAGACAATTGCAATATTCTCTCAATAAGCTAATTAGCTCAATTGGAGCATTTCTAGCATGTTTGGTTGAAATTAGAAATTTCTATTTTTCAGTTTTGTCAGACGTTTGTAATATTCTCACAATAAGCTAATTATCTCAATTGGAGCATTTCTAGCATGTTTGGTTGAAATTCGAAATTTACATTTTTCAGTTTTGTCAGACGTTTGTAATATTCTCACAATAAGCTAATTAGCTCAATTGGAGCATTTCTAGCATGTTTGGTTGAAATTGGAAATTTAAATTTTTCACTTTTGTCAGACAATTGCAATATTCTCTCAATAAGCTAATTAGCTTAATTGGAGCATTTCTAGCATGTTTAGTTGAAATTGGAAATTTACATTTTTCAGTTTTGTCAGACGTTTGTAATATTCTCACAATAAGCTAATTAGCTCAATTGGAGCATTTCTAGCATGTTTGGTTGAAATTGGAAATTTACATTTTTCACTTTTGTCAGACAATTGCAATATTCTCTCAATAAGCTAATTAGCTTAATTGGAGCATTTCTAGCATGTTTAGTTGAAATTGGAAATTTACATTTTTCAGTTTTGTCAGACGTTTGTAATATTCTCACAATAAGCTAATTAGCTCAATTGGAGCATTTCTAGCATGTTTGGTTGAAATTGGAAATTTACATTTTTCACTTTTGTCAGACGTTTGTAAAATTCTTACAGTAAGCTTATTTCCGCATTTGGAGCATTTCTAGCATGTTTGGTTGAAATTGGAAATTTACATTTTTCAGTTTTGTCAGACGTTTGTAATATTCTCACAATAAGCTAATTAGCTCAATTGGAGCATTTCTAGCATGTTTGGTTGAAATTGGAAATTTACATTTTTCACTTTTGTCAGACGTTTGTAAAAGTCTTACAGTAGGCTTATTTGCGCAATTTGAGCATTTCTAGCATGTTTGGTTGAAATTGGAAATTTACATTTTTCAGTGTTGTCAGACGTTTGTAATATTCTCACAATAAGCTAACTAGCTCAATTGGAGCATTTTCTAACATGTTTGGTTGAAATTGGAAATTTACATTTTTCAGTTTTGTCAGACGTTTGTAAAATTCTTACAGTAAGCTTATATCCGCATTTGGAGCATTTCTAGCATGTTTGGTTGAAATTGGAAATTTACATTTTTCAGTTTTGTCAGACGTTTGTAATATTCTCACAATAAGCTAATTAGCTCAATTGGAGCATTTCTAGCATGTTTGGTTGAAATTGGAAATTTACATTTTTCACTTTTGTCAGACGTTTGTAAAAGTCTTACAGTAGGCTTATTTGCGCAATTTGAGCATTTCTAGCATGTTTGGTTGAAATTGGAAATTTACATTTTTCACTTTTGTCAGACAATTGCAATATTCTCTCAATAAGCTAATTAGCTCAATTGGAGCATTTCTAGCATGTTTGGTTGAAATTGGAAATTTACATTTTTCACTTTTGTCAGACGTTTGTAATATTCTTACAGTAGGCTTATATGCGCAATTTGAGCATTTCTAGCATGTTTGGTTGAAATTGGAAATTTACATTTTTCAGTTTTGTCAGACGTTTGTAATATTCTCACAATAAGCTATTTAGCTCAATTGGAGCATTTTTATCATGTTTGGTTGAAATTGGAAAATTACATTTTTCAGTTTTGTCAGACGTTTGTAATATTCTCATAATAAGCTAATTAGCTCAATTGGAGCATTTCTAGCATGTTTGGTTGAAATTGGAAATTTACATTTTTCAGTTTTGTCAGACGTTTGTAATATTCTCACAATAAGCTAATTAGCTCAATTGGAGCATTTCTAGCATGTTTGGTTGAAATTGGAAATTTACATTTTTCAGTTTGCTCAGACGTTTGTAATATTCTCACAATAAGCTAATTAGTTCAATTGGAGCATTTCTAGCATGTTTGGTTGAAATTGGAAATTTACATTTTTCACTTTTTTCAGACAATTGCAATATTCTCACAATAAGCTAATTAGCTCAATTGGAGCATTTCTAGCATGTTTGGTTGAAATTGAAAATTTACATTTTTCAGTTTTGTCAGACGTTTGTAAAATTCTTACAGTAGGCTCATTTGCGCAATTGGAGCATTTCTAGCATGTTTGGTTGAAATTTGAAATTCACATTTTTCAGTTTAGTCAGACGTTTGTAATATTCTCACAATAAGCTAATTAGCTCAATTGGAGCATTTCTAGCATGTTTGGTTGAAATTGGAAATTTACATTTTTCACTTTTGTCAGACAATTGCAATATTCTCTCAATAAGCTAATTAGCTCAATTGGAGCATTTCTAGCATGTTTGGTTGAAATTGGAAATTTACATTTTTCAGTTTTGTCAGACGTTTGTAATATTCTTACAGTAGGCTTATATGCGCAATTTGAGCATTTCTAGCATGTTTGGTTGAAATTGGAAATTTACATTTTTCAGTTTTGTCAGACGTTTGTAATATTCTCACAATAAGCTAATTAGCTCAATTGGAGCATTTCTAGCATGTTTGGTTGAAATTGGAAATTTCTATTTTTCAGTCTTGTCAGACGTTTGTAATATTCTCACAATAAGCTAATTAGCTCAATTCGAGCATTTCTAGCATGTTTGGTTGAAATCAGAAATTTACATTTTTACTTTTGTCAGACGTTTGTAATATTCTCACAATAAGCTAATTAGCTCAATTGGAGCATTTCTAGCATGTTTGGTTGAAATTGGAAATTTACATTTCTCAGTTTGCTCAGACGTTTGGAATATTCTCACAATAAGCTAATTAGTTCAATTGGAGCATTTCTAGCATGTTTGGTTGAAATTGGAAATTTACATTTTTCACTTTTTTCAGACAATTGCAATATTCTCACAATAAGCTAATTAGCTCAATTGGAGCATTTCTAGCATGTTTGGTTGAAATTGAAAATTTACATTTTTCAGTTTTGTCAGACGTTTGTAAAATTCTTACAGTAGGCTCATTTGCGCAATTGGAGCATTTCTAGCATGTTTGGTTGAAATTGGAAATTTACATTTTTCAGTTTAGTCAGACGTTTGTAATATTCTCACAATAAGCTAATTAGCTCAATTGGAGCATTTCTAGCATGTTTGGTTGAAATTGGAAATTTACATTTTTCACTTTTGTCAGACAATTGCAATATTCTCTCAATAAGCTAATTAGCTCAATTGGAGCATTTCTAGCATGTTTGGTTGAAATTGGAAATTTACATTTTTCAGTTTTGTCAGACGTTTCTAATATTCTTACAGTAGGCTTATATGCGCAATTTGAGCATTTCTAGCATGTTTGGTTGAAATTGGAAATTTACATTTTTCAGTTTTGTCAGACGTTTGTAATATTCTCACAATAAGCTAATTAGCTCAATTGGAGCATTTCTAGCATGTTTGGTTGAAATTGGAAAATTACATTTTTCAGTTTTGTCAGACGTTTGTAAAATTCTTACAGTAGGCTCATTTGCGCAATTGGAGCATTTCTAGCATGTTTGGTTGAAATTGGAAATTTACATTTTTCAGTTTAGTCAGACGTTTGTAATATTCTCACAATAAGCTAATTAGCTCAATTGGAGCATTTCTAGCATGTTTGGTTGAAATTGGAATTTTACATTTTTCACTTTTGTCAGTCAATTGCAATATTCTCACAATAAGCTAATTAGCTCAATTGGAGCATTTCTAGCATGTTTGGTTGAAATTGAAAATTTACATTTTTCACTTTTGTCAAACGTTTGTAAAATTCTTACAGTAGGCTCATTTGCGCAATTGGAGCATTTCTAGCATGTTTGGTTGAAATTGGAAATTCACATTTTTCAGTTTAGTCAGACGTTTGTAATATTCTCACAATAAGCTAATTAGCTCAATTGGAGCATTTCTAGCATGTTTGGTTGAAATTGGAAATTTACATTTTCCACTTTTGTCAGACAATTGCAATATTCTCTCAATAAGCTAATTAGCTCAATTGGAGCATTTCTAGCATGTTTTGTTGAAATTGGAAATTCACATTTTTCAGTTTTGTCAGACATTTGTAAATTTCTTACAGTAGGCTTATTTGCGCATTTTGAGCATTTCTAGCATGTTTGGTTGAAATTGGAAATTTACATTTTTCACTTTTGTCAGACGTTTGTAATATTCTCACAATAAGCTAATTAGCTCAATTGGAGCATTTCTAGCATGTTTGGTTGAAATTGGAAACTTACATTTTTCAGTTTTGTCAGACAATTGCAATATTCTCACAATAAGCTAATTAGCTCAATTGGAGCATTTCTAGCATGTTTGGTTGAAATTGGAAATTTACATTTTTCACTTTTGTCAGACGTTTGTAATATTCTCACAATAAGCTAATTAGCTCAATTGGAGCATTTCTAGCATGTTTGGTTGAAATTGGAAATTTACATTTTTCACTTTTGTCAGACAATTGCAATATTCTCTCAATAAGCTAATTAGCTCAATTGGAGCATTTCTAGCATGTTTGGTTGAAATTGGAAGTTTACATTTTCCAGTTTTGTCAGACGTTTGTAAAATTTTTACAATAGGCTTATTTGCGAAATTTGAGCATTTCTAGCATGTTTGGTTGAAATTGGAAATTTACATTTTTCACTTTTGTCAGACGTTTGTAATATTCTCACAATAAGCTAATTAGCTCAATTGGAGCATTTCTAGCATGTTTGGTTGAAATTGGAAATTTACATTTTTCAGTGTTGTCAGACGTTTGTAATATTCTCACAATAAGCTAATTAGCTCAATTGGAGCATTTCTAGCATGTTTGGTTGAAATTGAAAATTTACATTTTTCAGTGCTGTCAGACGTTTGTAATATTCTCACAATAAGCTAACTAGCTCAATTGGAGCATTTCTAGCATGTTTGGTTGAAATTGGAAATTTACATTTTTCAGTTTTGTCAGACGTTTGTAAAATTCTTACAGTAAGCTTATTTCCGCATTTGGAGCATTTCTAGCATGTTTGGTTGAAATTGGAAATTTACATTTTTCAGTTTTGTCAGACGTTTGTAATATTCTCACAATAAGCTAATTAGCTCAATTGGAGCATTTCTAGCATGTTTGGTTGAAATTGGAATTTTACATTTTTCACTTTTGTCAGACGTTTGTAAAAGTCTTACAGTAGGCTTATTTGCGCAATTTGAGCATTTCTAGCATGTTTGGTTGAAATTGGAAATTTACATTTTTCACTTTTGTCAGACAATTGCAATATTCTCTCAATAAGCTAATTAGCTCAATTGGAGCATTTCTAGCATGTTTGGTTGAAATTGGAAATTTACATTTTTCAGTTTTGTCAGACGTTTGTAATATTCTTACAGTAGGCTTATATGCGCAATTTGAGCATTTCTAGCATGTTTGGTTGAAATTGGAAATTTACATTTTTCAGTTTTGTCAGACGTTTGTAATATTCTCACAATAAGCTAATTAGCTCAATTGGAGCATTTCTAGCATGTTTGGTTGAAATTGGAAAATTACATTTTTCAGTTTTGTCAGACGTTTGTAATATTCTCACAATAAGCTAATTAGCTCAATTGGAGCATTTCTAGCATGTTTGGTTGAAATTGGAAAATTACATTTTTCAGTTTTGTCAGACGTTTGTAATATTCTCACAATAAGCTAATTAGCTCAATTGGAGCATTTCTAGCATGTTTGGTTGAAATTGGAAATTTACATTTTTCACTTTTGTCAGACGTTTGTAATATTCTCACAATAAGCTAATTAGCTCAATTGGAGCATTTCTAGCATGTTTGGTTGAAATTGGAAATTTACATTTTTCACTTTTGTCAGACAATTGCAATATTCTCTCAATAAGCTAATTAGCTCAATTGGAGCATTTCTAGCATGTTTGGTTGAAATTGGAAGTTTACATTTTCCAGTTTTGTCAGACGTTTGTAAAATTCTTACAATGCGCTTATTTGCGCAATTTGAGCATTTCTAGCATGTTTGGTTGAAATTGGAAATTTACATTTTTCACTTTTGTCAGACGTTTGTAATATTCTCACAATAAGCTAATTAGCTCAATTGGAGCATTTCTAGCATGTTTGGTTGAAATTGGAAATTTACATTTTTCACTTTTGTCAGACGTTTGTAATATTCTTACAGTAGGCTTATATGCGCAATTTGAGCATTTCTAGCATGTTTGGTTGAAATTGGAAGTTTACATTTTTCAGTTTTGTCAGACGTTTGTAATATTCTCACAATAAGCTAATTAGCTCAATTGGAGCATTTCTAGCATGTTTGGTTGAAATTGGAAAATTACATTTTTCACTTTTGTCAGACGTTTGTAATATTCTCACAATAAGCTAATTAGCTTAATTGGAGCATTTCTAGCATGTTTGGTTGAAATTGGAAATTTACATTTTTCACTTTTGTCAGACAATTGCAATATTCTCTCAATAAGCTAATTAGCTCAATTGGAGCTATTCTAGCATGTTTGGTTGGAATTAGAAATTTCTATTTTTCAGTTTTGTCAGACGTTTGTAATATTCTCACAATAAGCTAATTATCTCAATTGGAGCATTTCTAGCATGTTTGGTTGAAATTAGAAATTTACATTTTTCAGTCTTGTCAGACGTTTGTAATATTCTCACAATAAGCTAATTAGCTCAATTGGAGCATTTCTAGCATGTTTGGTTGAAATTGGAAATTTAAATTTTTCACTTTTGTCAGACAATTGCAATATTCTCTCAATAAGCTAATTAGCTTAATTGGAGCATTTCTAGCATGTTTAGTTGAAATTGGAAATTTACATTTTTCAGTTTTGTCAGACGTTTGTAATTTTCTCACAATAAGCTAATTAGCTCAATTGGAGCATTTCTAGCATGTTTGGTTGAAATTGGAAATTTACATTTTTCACTTTTGTGAGACAATTGCAATATTCTCTCAATAAGCTAATTAGCTTAATTGGAGCATTTCTAGCATGTTTAGTTGAAATTGGAAATTTACATTTTTCAGTTTTGTCAGACGTTTGTAATATTCTCACAATAAGCTAATTAGCTCAATTGGAGCATTTCTAGCATGTTTGGTTGAAATTGGAAATTTACATTTTTCACTTTTGTCAGACGTTTGTAAAATTCTTACAGTAAGCTTATTTCCGCATTTGGAGCATTTCTAGCATGTTTGGTTGAAATTGGAAATTTACATTTTTCAGTTTTGTCAGACGTTTGTAATATTCTCACAATAAGCTAATTAGCTCAATTGGAGCATTTCTAGCATGTTTGGTTGAAATTGGAAATTTACATTTTTCACTTTTGTCAGACGTTTGTAAAAGTCTTACAGTAGGCTTATTTGCGCAATTTGAGCATTTCTAGCATGTTTGGTTGAAATTGGAAATTTACATTTTTCAGTGTTGTCAGACGTTTGTAATATTCTCACAATAAGCTAACTAGCTCAATTGGAGCATTTTCTAGCATGTTTGGTTGAAATTGGAAATTTACATTTTTCAGTTTTGTCAGACGTTTGTAAAATTCTTACAGTAAGCTTATATCCGCATTTGGAGCATTTCTAGCATGTTTGGTTGAAATTGGAAATTTACATTTTTCAGTTTTGTCAGACGTTTGTAATATTCTCACAATAAGCTAATTAGCTCAATTGGAGCATTTCTAGCATGTTTGGTTGAAATTGGAAATTTACATTTTTCACTTTTGTCAGACGTTTGTAAAAGTCTTACAGTAGGCTTATTTGCGCAATTTGAGCATTTCTAGCATGTTTGGTTGAAATTGGAAATTTACATTTTTCACTTTTGTCAGACAATTGCAATATTCTCTCAATAAGCTAATTAGCTCAATTGGAGCATTTCTAGCATGTTTGGTTGAAATTGGAAATTTACATTTTTCACTTTTGTCAGACGTTTGTAATATTCTTACAGTAGGCTTATATGCGCAATTTGAGCATTTCTAGCATGTTTGGTTGAAATTGGAAATTTACATTTTTCAGTTTTGTCAGACGTTTGTAATATTCTCACAATAAGCTAATTAGCTCAATTGGAGCATTTCTAGCATGTTTGGTTGAAATTGGAAATTTCTATTTTTCAGTCTTGTCAGACGTTTGTAATATTCTCACAATAAGCTAATTAGCTCAATTCGAGCATTTCTAGCATGTTTGGTTGAAATCAGAAATTTACATTTTTACTTTTGTCAGACGTTTGTAATATTCTCACAATAAGCTAATTAGCTCAATTGGAGCATTTCTAGCATGTTTGGTTGAAATTGGAAATTTACATTTTTCAGTTTTGTCAGACGTTTGTAATATTCTTACAGTAGGCTTATATGCGCAATTTGAGCATTTCTAGCATGTTTGGTTGAAATTGGAAATTTACATTTTTCAGTTTTGTCAGACGTTTGTAATATTCTCACAATAAGCTAATTAGCTCAATTGGAGCATTTCTAGCATGTTTGGTTGAAATTGGAAAATTACATTTTTCAGTTTTGTCAGACGTTTGTAATATTCTCACAATAAGCTAATTAGCTCAATTGGAGCATTTCTAGCATGTTTGGTTGAAATTGGAAAATTACATTTTTCAGTTTTGTCAGACGTTTGTAATATTCTCACAATAAGCTAATTAGCTCAATTGGAGCATTTCTAGCATGTTTGGTTGAAATTGGAAATTTACATTTTTCACTTTTGTCAGACGTTTGTAATATTCTCACAATAAGCTAATTAGCTCAATTGGAGCATTTCTAGCATGTTTGGTTGAAATTGGAAATTTACATTTTTCACTTTTGTCAGACAATTGCAATATTCTCTCAATAAGCTAATTAGCTCAATTGGAGCATTTCTAGCATGTTTGGTTGAAATTGGAAGTTTACATTTTCCAGTTTTGTCAGACGTTTGTAAAATTCTTACAATGCGCTTATTTGCGCAATTTGAGCATTTCTAGCATGTTTGGTTGAAATTGGAAATTTACATTTTTCACTTTTGTCAGACGTTTGTAATATTCTCACAATAAGCTAATTAGCTCAATTGGAGCATTTCTAGCATGTTTGGTTGAAATTGGAAATTTACATTTTTCACTTTTGTCAGACGTTTGTAATATTCTTACAGTAGGCTTATATGCGCAATTTGAGCATTTCTAGCATGTTTGGTTGAAATTGGAAGTTTACATTTTTCAGTTTTGTCAGACGTTTGTAATATTCTCACAATAAGCTAATTAGCTCAATTGGAGCATTTCTAGCATGTTTGGTTGAAATTGGAAAATTACATTTTTCACTTTTGTCAGACGTTTGTAATATTCTCACAATAAGCTAATTAGCTTAATTGGAGCATTTCTAGCATGTTTGGTTGAAATTGGAAATTTACATTTTTCACTTTTGTCAGACAATTGCAATATTCTCTCAATAAGCTAATTAGCTCAATTGGAGCTATTCTAGCATGTTTGGTTGGAATTAGAAATTTCTATTTTTCAGTTTTGTCAGACGTTTGTAATATTCTCACAATAAGCTAATTATCTCAATTGGAGCATTTCTAGCATGTTTGGTTGAAATTAGAAATTTACATTTTTCAGTCTTGTCAGACGTTTGTAATATTCTCACAATAAGCTAATTAGCTCAATTGGAGCATTTCTAGCATGTTTGGTTGAAATTGGAAATTTAAATTTTTCACTTTTGTCAGACAATTGCAATATTCTCTCAATAAGCTAATTAGCTTAATTGGAGCATTTCTAGCATGTTTAGTTGAAATTGGAAATTTACATTTTTCAGTTTTGTCAGACGTTTGTAATTTTCTCACAATAAGCTAATTAGCTCAATTGGAGCATTTCTAGCATGTTTGGTTGAAATTGGAAATTTACATTTTTCACTTTTGTGAGACAATTGCAATATTCTCTCAATAAGCTAATTAGCTTAATTGGAGCATTTCTAGCATGTTTAGTTGAAATTGGAAATTTACATTTTTCAGTTTTGTCAGACGTTTGTAATATTCTCACAATAAGCTAATTAGCTCAATTGGAGCATTTCTAGCATGTTTGGTTGAAATTGGAAATTTACATTTTTCACTTTTGTCAGACGTTTGTAAAATTCTTACAGTAAGCTTATTTCCGCATTTGGAGCATTTCTAGCATGTTTGGTTGAAATTGGAAATTTACATTTTTCAGTTTTGTCAGACGTTTGTAATATTCTCACAATAAGCTAATTAGCTCAATTGGAGCATTTCTAGCATGTTTGGTTGAAATTGGAAATTTACATTTTTCACTTTTGTCAGACGTTTGTAAAAGTCTTACAGTAGGCTTATTTGCGCAATTTGAGCATTTCTAGCATGTTTGGTTGAAATTGGAAATTTACATTTTTCAGTGTTGTCAGACGTTTGTAATATTCTCACAATAAGCTAACTAGCTCAATTGGAGCATTTTCTAGCATGTTTGGTTGAAATTGGAAATTTACATTTTTCAGTTTTGTCAGACGTTTGTAAAATTCTTACAGTAAGCTTATATCCGCATTTGGAGCATTTCTAGCATGTTTGGTTGAAATTGGAAATTTACATTTTTCAGTTTTGTCAGACGTTTGTAATATTCTCACAATAAGCTAATTAGCTCAATTGGAGCATTTCTAGCATGTTTGGTTGAAATTGGAAATTTACATTTTTCACTTTTGTCAGACGTTTGTAAAAGTCTTACAGTAGGCTTATTTGCGCAATTTGAGCATTTCTAGCATGTTTGGTTGAAATTGGAAATTTACATTTTTCACTTTTGTCAGACAATTGCAATATTCTCTCAATAAGCTAATTAGCTCAATTGGAGCATTTCTAGCATGTTTGGTTGAAATTGGAAATTTACATTTTTCACTTTTGTCAGACGTTTGTAATATTCTTACAGTAGGCTTATATGCGCAATTTGAGCATTTCTAGCATGTTTGGTTGAAATTGGAAATTTACATTTTTCAGTTTTGTCAGACGTTTGTAATATTCTCACAATAAGCTAATTAGCTCAATTGGAGCATTTCTAGCATGTTTGGTTGAAATTGGAAATTTCTATTTTTCAGTCTTGTCAGACGTTTGTAATATTCTCACAATAAGCTAATTAGCTCAATTCGAGCATTTCTAGCATGTTTGGTTGAAATCAGAAATTTACATTTTTACTTTTGTCAGACGTTTGTAATATTCTCACAATAAGCTAATTAGCTCAATTGGAGCATTTCTAGCATGTTTGGTTGAAATTGGAAATTTACATTTTTCAGTTTGCTCAGACGTTTGTAATATTCTCACAATAAGCTAATTAGTTCAATTGGAGCATTTCTAGCATGTTTGGTTGAAATTGGAAATTTACATTTTTCACTTTTTTCAGACAATTGCAATATTCTCACAATAAGCTAATTAGCTCAATTGGAGCATTTCTAGCATGTTTGGTTGAAATTGAAAATTTACATTTTTCAGTTTTGTCAGACGTTTGTAAAATTCTTACAGTAGGCTCATTTGCGCAATTGGAGCATTTCTAGCATGTTTGGTTGAAATTGGAAATTTACATTTTTCAGTTTAGTCAGACGTTTGTAATATTCTCACAATAAGCTAATTAGCTCAATTGGAGCATTTCTAGCATGTTTGGTTGAAATTGGAAATTTACATTTTTCACTTTTGTCAGACAATTGCAATATTCTCTCAATAAGCTAATTAGCTCAATTGGAGCATTTCTAGCATGTTTGGTTGAAATTGGAAATTTACATTTTTCAGTTTTGTCAGACGTTTCTAATATTCTTACAGTAGGCTTATATGCGCAATTTGAGCATTTCTAGCATGTTTGGTTGAAATTGGAAATTTACATTTTTCAGTTTTGTCAGACGTTTGTAATATTCTCACAATAAGCTAATTAGCTCAATTGGAGCATTTCTAGCATGTTTGGTTGAAATTGGAAAATTACATTTTTCAGTTTTGTCAGACGTTTGTAAAATTCTTACAGTAGGCTCATTTGCGCAATTGGAGCATTTCTAGCATGTTTGGTTGAAATTGGAAATTTACATTTTTCAGTTTAGTCAGACGTTTGTAATATTCTCACAATAAGCTAATTAGCTCAATTGGAGCATTTCTAGCATGTTTGGTTGAAATTGGAAATTTACATTTTTCACTTTTGTCAGACAATTGCAATATTCTCTCAATAAGCTAATTAGCTCAATTGGAGAATTTCTAGCATGTTTGGTTGAAATTGGAAATTTACATTTTTCAGTTTTGTCAGACGTTTGTAATATTCTTACAGTAGGCTTATATGCGCAATTTGAGCATTTCTAGCATGTTTGGTTGAAATTGGAAATTTACATTTTTCAGTTTTGTCAGACGTTTGTAATATTCTCACAATAAGCTAATTAGCTCAATTGGAGCATTTCTAGCATGTTTGGTTGAAATTGGAAAATTACATTTTTCAGTTTTGTCAGACGTTTGTAATATTCTCACAATAAGCTAATTAGCTCAATTGGAGCATTTCTAGCATGTTTGGTTGAAATTGGAAATTTACATTTTTCAGTTTTGTCAGACGTTTGTAATATTCTCACAATAAGCTAATTAGCTCAATTGGAGCATTTCTAGCATGTTTGGTTGAAATTGGAAATTTACATTTTTCAGTTTGCTCAGACGTTTGTAATATTCTCACAATAAGCTAATTAGTTCAATTGGAGCATTTCTAGCATGTTTGGTTGAAATTGGAATTTTACATTTTTCACTTTTGTCAGTCAATTGCAATATTCTCACAATAAGCTAATTAGCTCAATTGGAGCATTTCTAGCATGTTTGGTTGAAATTGAAAATTTACATTTTTCACTTTTGTCAAACGTTTGTAAAATTCTTACAGTAGGCTCATTTGCGCAATTGGAGCATTTCTAGCATGTTTGGTTGAAATTGGAAATTCACATTTTTCAGTTTAGTCAGACGTTTGTAATATTCTCACAATAAGCTAATTAGCTCAATTGGAGCATTTCTAGCATGTTTGGTTGAAATTGGAAATTTACATTTTCCACTTTTGTCAGACAATTGCAATATTCTCTCAATAAGCTAATTAGCTCAATTGGAGCATTTCTAGCATGTTTTGTTGAAATTGGAAATTCACATTTTTCAGTTTTGTCAGACATTTGTAAATTTCTTACAGTAGGCTTATTTGCGCATTTTGAGCATTTCTAGCATGTTTGGTTGAAATTGGAAATTTACATTTTTCACTTTTGTCAGACGTTTGTAATATTCTCACAATAAGCTAATTAGCTCAATTGGAGCATTTCTAGCATGTTTGGTTGAAATTGGAAACTTACATTTTTCAGTTTTGTCAGACAATTGCAATATTCTCACAATAAGCTAATTAGCTCAATTGGAGCATTTCTAGCATGTTTGGTTGAAATTGGAAATTTACATTTTTCACTTTTGTCAGACGTTTGTAATATTCTCACAATAAGCTAATTAGCTCAATTGGAGCATTTCTAGCATGTTTGGTTGAAATTGGAAATTTACATTTTTCACTTTTGTGAGACAATTGCAATATTCTCTCAATAAGCTAATTAGCTCAATTGGAGCATTTCTAGCATGTTTGGTTGAAATTGGAAGTTTACATTTTCCAGTTTTGTCAGACGTTTGTAAAATTTTTACAATAGGCTTATTTGCGAAATTTGAGCATTTCTAGCATGTTTGGTTGAAATTGGAAATTTACATTTTTCACTTTTGTCAGACGTTTGTAATATTCTCACAATAAGCTAATTAGCTCAATTGGAGCATTTCTAGCATGTTTGGTTGAAATTGGAAATTTACATTTTTCAGTGTTGTCAGACGTTTGTAATATTCTCACAATAAGCTAATTAGCTCAATTGGAGCATTTCTAGCATGTTTGGTTGAAATTGAAAATTTACATTTTTCAGTGCTGTCAGACGTTTGTAATATTCTCACAATAAGCTAACTAGCTCAATTGGAGCATTTCTAGCATGTTTGGTTGAAATTGGAAATTTACATTTTTCAGTTTTGTCAGACGTTTGTAAAATTCTTACAGTAAGCTTATTTCCGCATTTGGAGCATTTCTAGCATGTTTGGTTGAAATTGGAAATTTACATTTTTCAGTTTTGTCAGACGTTTGTAATATTCTCACAATAAGCTAATTAGCTCAATTGGAGCATTTCTAGCATGTTTGGTTGAAATTGGAAATTTACATTTTTCACTTTTGTCAGACGTTTGTAAAAGTCTTACAGTAGGCTTATTTGCGCAATTTGAGCATTTCTAGCATGTTTGGTTGAAATTGGAAATTTACATTTTTCACTTTTGTCAGACAATTGCAATATTCTCTCAATAAGCTAATTAGCTCAATTGGAGCATTTCTAGCATGTTTGGTTGAAATTGGAAATTTACATTTTTCAGTTTTGTCAGACGTTTGTAATATTCTTACAGTAGGCTTATATGCGCAATTTGAGCATTTCTAGCATGTTTGGTTGAAATTGGAAATTTACATTTTTCAGTTTTGTCAGACGTTTGTAATATTCTCACAATAAGCTAATTAGCTCAATTGGAGCATTTCTAGCATGTTTGGTTGAAATTGGAAAATTACATTTTTCAGTTTTGTCAGACGTTTGTAATATTCTCACAATAAGCTAATTAGCTCAATTGGAGCATTTCTAGCATGTTTGGTTGAAATTGGAAAATTACATTTTTCAGTTTTGTCAGACGTTTGTAATATTCTCACAATAAGCTAATTAGCTCAATTGGAGCATTTCTAGCATGTTTGGTTGAAATTGGAAATTTACATTTTTCACTTTTGTCAGACGTTTGTAATATTCTCACAATAAGCTAATTAGCTCAATTGGAGCATTTCTAGCATGTTTGGTTGAAATTGGAAATTTACATTTTTCACTTTTGTCAGACAATTGCAATATTCTCTCAATAAGCTAATTAGCTCAATTGGAGCATTTCTAGCATGTTTGGTTGAAATTGGAAGTTTACATTTTCCAGTTTTGTCAGACGTTTGTAAAATTCCTACAATAGGCTTATTTGCGCAATTTGAGCATTTCTAGCATGTTTGGTTGAAATTGGAAATTTACATTTTTCACTTTTGTCAGACGTTTGTAATATTCTCACAATAAGCTAATTAGCTCAATTGGAGCATTTCTAGCATGTTTGGTTGAAATTGGAAATTTACATTTTTCACTTTTGTCAGACGTTTGTAATATTCTCACAATAAGCTAATTAGCTCAATTGGAGCATTTCTAGCATGTTTGGTTGAAATTGGAAATTTACATTTTTCACTTTTGTGAGACAATTGCAATATTCTCTCAATAAGCTAATTAGCTCAATTGGAGCATTTCTAGCATGTTTGGTTGAAATTGGAAGTTTACATTTTCCAGTTTTGTCAGACGTTTGTAAAATTTTTACAATAGGCTTATTTGCGAAATTTGAGCATTTCTAGCATGTTTGGTTGAAATTGGAAATTTACATTTTTCACTTTTGTCAGACGTTTGTAATATTCTCACAATAAGCTAATTAGCTCAATTGGAGCATTTCTAGCATGTTTGGTTGAAATTGGAAATTTACATTTTTCAGTGTTGTCAGACGTTTGTAATATTCTCACAATAAGCTAATTAGCTCAATTGGAGCATTTCTAGCATGTTTGGTTGAAATTGAAAATTTACATTTTTCAGTGCTGTCAGACGTTTGTAATATTCTCACAATAAGCTAACTAGCTCAATTGGAGCATTTCTAGCATGTTTGGTTGAAATTGGAAATTTACATTTTTCAGTTTTGTCAGACGTTTGTAAAATTCTTACAGTAAGCTTATTTCCGCATTTGGAGCATTTCTAGCATGTTTGGTTGAAATTGGAAATTTACATTTTTCAGTTTTGTCAGACGTTTGTAATATTCTCACAATAAGCTAATTAGCTCAATTGGAGCATTTCTAGCATGTTTGGTTGAAATTGGAAATTTACATTTTTCACTTTTGTCAGACGTTTGTAAAAGTCTTACAGTAGGCTTATTTGCGCAATTTGAGCATTTCTAGCATGTTTGGTTGAAATTGGAAATTTACATTTTTCACTTTTGTCAGACAATTGCAATATTCTCTCAATAAGCTAATTAGCTTAATTGGAGCATTTCTAGCATGTTTGGTTGAAATTAGAAATTTACATTTTTCAGTCTTGTCAGACGTTTGTAATATTCTCACAATAAGCTAATTAGCTCAATTGGAGCATTTCTAGCATGTTTGGTTGAAATTGGAAATTTAAATTTTTCACTTTTGTCAGACAATTGCAATATTCTCTCAATAAGCTAATTAGCTTAATTGGAGCATTTCTAGCATGTTTAGTTGAAATTGGAAATTTACATTTTTCAGTTTTGTCAGACGTTTGTAATTTTCTCACAATAAGCTAATTAGCTCAATTGGAGCATTTCTAGCATGTTTGGTTGAAATTGGAAATTTACATTTTTCACTTTTGTGAGACAATTGCAATATTCTCTCAATAAGCTAATTAGCTTAATTGGAGCATTTCTAGCATGTTTAGTTGAAATTGGAAATTTACATTTTTCAGTTTTGTCAGACGTTTGTAATATTCTCACAATAAGCTAATTAGCTCAATTGGAGCATTTCTAGCATGTTTGGTTGAAATTGGAAATTTACATTTTTCACTTTTGTCAGACGTTTGTAAAATTCTTACAGTAAGCTTATTTCCGCATTTGGAGCATTTCTAGCATGTTTGGTTGAAATTGGAAATTTACATTTTTCAGTTTTGTCAGACGTTTGTAATATTCTCACAATAAGCTAATTAGCTCAATTGGAGCATTTCTAGCATGTTTGGTTGAAATTGGAAATTTACATTTTTCACTTTTGTCAGACGTTTGTAAAAGTCTTACAGTAGGCTTATTTGCGCAATTTGAGCATTTCTAGCATGTTTGGTTGAAATTGGAAATTTACATTTTTCAGTGTTGTCAGACGTTTGTAATATTCTCACAATAAGCTAACTAGCTCAATTGGAGCATTTTCTAGCATGTTTGGTTGAAATTGGAAATTTACATTTTTCAGTTTTGTCAGACGTTTGTAAAATTCTTACAGTAAGCTTATATCCGCATTTGGAGCATTTCTAGCATGTTTGGTTGAAATTGGAAATTTACATTTTTCAGTTTTGTCAGACGTTTGTAATATTCTCACAATAAGCTAATTAGCTCAATTGGAGCATTTCTAGCATGTTTGGTTGAAATTGGAAATTTACATTTTTCACTTTTGTCAGACGTTTGTAAAAGTCTTACAGTAGGCTTATTTGCGCAATTTGAGCATTTCTAGCATGTTTGGTTGAAATTGGAAATTTACATTTTTCACTTTTGTCAGACAATTGCAATATTCTCTCAATAAGCTAATTAGCTCAATTGGAGCATTTCTAGCATGTTTGGTTGAAATTGGAAATTTACATTTTTCACTTTTGTCAGACGTTTGTAATATTCTTACAGTAGGCTTATATGCGCAATTTGAGCATTTCTAGCATGTTTGGTTGAAATTGGAAATTTACATTTTTCAGTTTTGTCAGACGTTTGTAATATTCTCACAATAAGCTAATTAGCTCAATTGGAGCATTTCTAGCATGTTTGGTTGAAATTGGAAATTTCTATTTTTCAGTCTTGTCAGACGTTTGTAATATTCTCACAATAAGCTAATTAGCTCAATTCGAGCATTTCTAGCATGTTTGGTTGAAATCAGAAATTTACATTTTTACTTTTGTCAGACGTTTGTAATATTCTCACAATAAGCTAATTAGCTCAATTGGAGCATTTCTAGCATGTTTGGTTGAAATTGGAAATTTACATTTTTCAGTTTGCTCAGACGTTTGTAATATTCTCACAATAAGCTAATTAGTTCAATTGGAGCATTTCTAGCATGTTTGGTTGAAATTGGAAATTTACATTTTTCACTTTTTTCAGACAATTGCAATATTCTCACAATAAGCTAATTAGCTCAATTGGAGCATTTCTAGCATGTTTGGTTGAAATTGAAAATTTACATTTTTCAGTTTTGTCAGACGTTTGTAAAATTCTTACAGTAGGCTCATTTGCGCAATTGGAGCATTTCTAGCATGTTTGGTTGAAATTGGAAATTTACATTTTTCAGTTTAGTCAGACGTTTGTAATATTCTCACAATAAGCTAATTAGCTCAATTGGAGCATTTCTAGCATGTTTGGTTGAAATTGGAAATTTACATTTTTCACTTTTGTCAGACAATTGCAATATTCTCTCAATAAGCTAATTAGCTCAATTGGAGCATTTCTAGCATGTTTGGTTGAAATTGGAAATTTACATTTTTCAGTTTTGTCAGACGTTTCTAATATTCTTACAGTAGGCTTATATGCGCAATTTGAGCATTTCTAGCATGTTTGGTTGAAATTGGAAATTTACATTTTTCAGTTTTGTCAGACGTTTGTAATATTCTCACAATAAGCTAATTAGCTCAATTGGAGCATTTCTAGCATGTTTGGTTGAAATTGGAAAATTACATTTTTCAGTTTTGTCAGACGTTTGTAAAATTCTTACAGTAGGCTCATTTGCGCAATTGGAGCATTTCTAGCATGTTTGGTTGAAATTGGAAATTTACATTTTTCAGTTTAGTCAGACGTTTGTAATATTCTCACAATAAGCTAATTAGCTCAATTGGAGCATTTCTAGCATGTTTGGTTGAAATTGGAAATTTACATTTTTCACTTTTGTCAGACAATTGCAATATTCTCTCAATAAGCTAATTAGCTCAATTGGAGAATTTCTAGCATGTTTGGTTGAAATTGGAAATTTACATTTTTCAGTTTTGTCAGACGTTTGTAATATTCTTACAGTAGGCTTGTATGCGCAATTTGAGCATTTCTAGCATGTTTGGTTGAAATTGGAAATTTACATTTTTCAGTTTTGTCAGACGTTTGTAATATTCTCACAATAAGCTAATTAGCTCAATTGGAGCATTTCTAGCATGTTTGGTTGAAATTGGAAAATTACATTTTTCAGTTTTGTCAGACGTTTGTAATATTCTCACAATAAGCTAATTAGCTCAATTGGAGCATTTCTAGCATGTTTGGTTGAAATTGGAAATTTACATTTTTCAGTTTTGTCAGACGTTTGTAATATTCTCACAATAAGCTAATTAGCTCAATTGGAGCATTTCTAGCATGTTTGGTTGAAATTGGAAATTTACATTTTTCAGTTTGCTCAGACGTTTGTAATATTCTCACAATAAGCTAATTAGTTCAATTGGAGCATTTCTAGCATGTTTGGTTGAAATTGGAATTTTACATTTTTCACTTTTGTCAGTCAATTGCAATATTCTCACAATGAGCTAATTAGCTCAATTGGAGCATTTCTAGCATGTTTGGTTGAAATTGAAAATTTACATTTTTCACTTTTGTCAAACGTTTGTAAAATTCTTACAGTAGGCTCATTTGCGCAATTGGAGCATTTCTAGCATGTTTGGTTGAAATTGGAAATTCACATTTTTCAGTTTAGTCAGACGTTTGTAATATTCTCACAATAAGCTAATTAGCTCAATTGGAGCATTTCTAGCATGTTTGGTTGAAATTGGAAATTTACATTTTCCACTTTTGTCAGACAATTGCAATATTCTCTCAATAAGCTAATTAGCTCAATTGGAGCATTTCTAGCATGTTTTGTTGAAATTGGAAATTCACATTTTTCAGTTTTGTCAGACATTTGTAAATTTCTTACAGTAGGCTTATTTGCGCATTTTGAGCATTTCTAGCATGTTTGGTTGAAATTGGAAATTTACATTTTTCACTTTTGTCAGACGTTTGTAATATTCTCACAATAAGCTAATTAGCTCAATTGGAGCATTTCTAGCATGTTTGGTTGAAATTGGAAACTTACATTTTTCAGTTTTGTCAGACAATTGCAATATTCTCACAATAAGCTAATTAGCTCAATTGGAGCATTTCTAGCATGTTTGGTTGAAATTGGAAATTTACATTTTTCACTTTTGTCAGACGTTTGTAATATTCTCACAATAAGCTAATTAGCTCAATTGGAGCATTTCTAGCATGTTTGGTTGAAATTGGAAATTTACATTTTTCACTTTTGTGAGACAATTGCAATATTCTCTCAATAAGCTAATTAGCTCAATTGGAGCATTTCTAGCATGTTTGGTTGAAATTGGAAGTTTACATTTTCCAGTTTTGTCAGACGTTTGTAAAATTTTTACAATAGGCTTATTTGCGAAATTTGAGCATTTCTAGCATGTTTGGTTGAAATTGGAAATTTACATTTTTCACTTTTGTCAGACGTTTGTAATATTCTCACAATAAGCTAATTAGCTCAATTGGAGCATTTCTAGCATGTTTGGTTGAAATTGGAAATTTACATTTTTCAGTGTTGTCAGACGTTTGTAATATTCTCACAATAAGCTAATTAGCTCAATTGGAGCATTTCTAGCATGTTTGGTTGAAATTGAAAATTTACATTTTTCAGTGCTGTCAGACGTTTGTAATATTCTCACAATAAGCTAACTAGCTCAATTGGAGCATTTCTAGCATGTTTGGTTGAAATTGGAAATTTACATTTTTCAGTTTTGTCAGACGTTTGTAAAATTCTTACAGTAAGCTTATTTCCGCATTTGGAGCATTTCTAGCATGTTTGGTTGAAATTGGAAATTTACATTTTTCAGTTTTGTCAGACGTTTGTAATATTCTCACAATAAGCTAATTAGCTCAATTGGAGCATTTCTAGCATGTTTGGTTGAAATTGGAAATTTACATTTTTCACTTTTGTCAGACGTTTGTAAAAGTCTTACAGTAGGCTTATTTGCGCAATTTGAGCATTTCTAGCATGTTTGGTTGAAATTGGAAATTTACATTTTTCACTTTTGTCAGACAATTGCAATATTCTCTCAATAAGCTAATTAGCTCAATTGGAGCATTTCTAGCATGTTTGGTTGAAATTGGAAATTTACATTTTTCAGTTTTGTCAGACGTTTGTAATATTCTTACAGTAGGCTTATATGCGCAATTTGAGCATTTCTAGCATGTTTGGTTGAAATTGGAAATTTACATTTTTCAGTTTTGTCAGACGTTTGTAATATTCTCACAATAAGCTAATTAGCTCAATTGGAGCATTTCTAGCATGTTTGGTTGAAATTGGAAAATTACATTTTTCAGTTTTGTCAGACGTTTGTAATATTCTCACAATAAGCTAATTAGCTCAATTGGAGCATTTCTAGCATGTTTGGTTGAAATTGGAAAATTACATTTTTCAGTTTTGTCAGACGTTTGTAATATTCTCACAATAAGCTAATTAGCTCAATTGGAGCATTTCTAGCATGTTTGGTTGAAATTGGAAATTTACATTTTTCACTTTTGTCAGACGTTTGTAATATTCTCACAATAAGCTAATTAGCTCAATTGGAGCATTTCTAGCATGTTTGGTTGAAATTGGAAATTTACATTTTTCACTTTTGTCAGACAATTGCAATATTCTCTCAATAAGCTAATTAGCTCAATTGGAGCATTTCTAGCATGTTTGGTTGAAATTGGAAGTTTACATTTTCCAGTTTTGTCAGACGTTTGTAAAATTCCTACAATAGGCTTATTTGCGCAATTTGAGCATTTCTAGCATGTTTGGTTGAAATTGGAAATTTACATTTTTCACTTTTGTCAGACGTTTGTAATATTCTCACAATAAGCTAATTAGCTCAATTGGAGCATTTCTAGCATGTTTGGTTGAAATTGGAAATTTACATTTTTCACTTTTGTCAGACGTTTGTAATATTCTTACAGTAGGCTTATATGCGCAATTTGAGCATTTCTAGCATGTTTGGTTGAAATTGGAAGTTTACATTTTTCAGTTTTGTCAGACGTTTGTAATATTCTCACAATAAGCTAATTAGCTCAATTTGAGCATTTCTAGCATGTTTGGTTGAAATTGGAAATTTACATTTTTCACTTTTGTCAGACGTTTGTAATATTCTCACAATAAGCTAATTAGCTCAATTGGAGCATTTCTAGCATGTTTGGTTGAAATTGGAAATTTACATTTTTCACTTTTGTCAGACGTTTGTAATATTCTCACAATAAGCTAATTAGCTCAATTGGAGCATTTCTAGCATGTTTGGTTGAAATTGGAAATTTACATTTTTCACTTTTGTGAGACAATTGCAATATTCTCTCAATAAGCTAATTAGCTCAATTGGAGCATTTCTAGCATGTTTGGTTGAAATTGGAAATTTACATTTTCCAGTTTTGTCAGACGTTTGTAAAATTTTTACAATAGGCTTATTTGCGAAATTTGAGCATTTCTAGCATGTTTGGTTGAAATTGGAAATTTACATTTTTCACTTTTGTCAGACGTTTGTAATATTCTCACAATAAGCTAATTAGCTCAATTGGAGCATTTCTAGCATGTTTGGTTGAAATTGGAAATTTACATTTTTCAGTGTTGTCAGACGTTTGTAATATTCTCACAATAAGCTAATTAGCTCAATTGGAGCATTTCTAGCATGTTTGGTTGAAATTGAAAATTTACATTTTTCAGTGCTGTCAGACGTTTGTAATATTCTCACAATAAGCTAACTAGCTCAATTGGAGCATTTCTAGCATGTTTGGTTGAAATTGGAAATTTACATTTTTCAGTTTTGTCAGACGTTTGTAAAATTCTTACAGTAAGCTTATTTCCGCATTTGGAGCATTTCTAGCATGTTTGGTTGAAATTGGAAATTTACATTTTTCAGTTTTGTCAGACGTTTGTAATATTCTCACAATAAGCTAATTAGCTCAATTGGAGCATTTCTAGCATGTTTGGTTGAAATTGGAAATTTACATTTTTCACTTTTGTCAGACGTTTGTAAAAGTCTTACAGTAGGCTTATTTGCGCAATTTGAGCATTTCTAGCATGTTTGGTTGAAATTGGAAATTTACATTTTTCACTTTTGTCAGACAATTGCAATATTCTCTCAATAAGCTAATTAGCTTAATTGGAGCATTTCTAGCATGTTTGGTTGAAATTAGAAATTTACATTTTTCAGTCTTGTCAGACGTTTGTAATATTCTCACAATAAGCTAATTAGCTCAATTGGAGCATTTCTAGCATGTTTGGTTGAAATTGGAAATTTAAATTTTTCACTTTTGTCAGACAATTGCAATATTCTCTCAATAAGCTAATTAGCTTAATTGGAGCATTTCTAGCATGTTTAGTTGAAATTGGAAATTTACATTTTTCAGTTTTGTCAGACGTTTCTAATATTCTTACAGTAGGCTTATATGCGCAATTTGAGCATTTCTAGCATGTTTGGTTGAAATTGGAAATTTACATTTTTCAGTTTTGTCAGACGTTTGTAATATTCTCACAATAAGCTAATTAGCTCAATTGGAGCATTTCTAGCATGTTTGGTTGAAATTGGAAAATTACATTTTTCAGTTTTGTCAGACGTTTGTAAAATTCTTACAGTAGGCTCATTTGCGCAATTGGAGCATTTCTAGCATGTTTGGTTGAAATTGGAAATTTACATTTTTCAGTTTAGTCAGACGTTTGTAATATTCTCACAATAAGCTAATTAGCTCAATTGGAGCATTTCTAGCATGTTTGGTTGAAATTGGAAATTTACATTTTTCACTTTTGTCAGACAATTGCAATATTCTCTCAATAAGCTAATTAGCTCAATTGGAGAATTTCTAGCATGTTTGGTTGAAATTGGAAATTTACATTTTTCAGTTTTGTCAGACGTTTGTAATATTCTTACAGTAGGCTTGTATGCGCAATTTGAGCATTTCTAGCATGTTTGGTTGAAATTGGAAATTTACATTTTTCAGTTTTGTCAGACGTTTGTAATATTCTCACAATAAGCTAATTAGCTCAATTGGAGCATTTCTAGCATGTTTGGTTGAAATTGGAAAATTACATTTTTCAGTTTTGTCAGACGTTTGTAATATTCTCACAATAAGCTAATTAGCTCAATTGGAGCATTTCTAGCATGTTTGGTTGAAATTGGAAATTTACATTTTTCAGTTTTGTCAGACGTTTGTAATATTCTCACAATAAGCTAATTAGCTCAATTGGAGCATTTCTAGCATGTTTGGTTGAAATTGGAAATTTACATTTTTCAGTTTGCTCAGACGTTTGTAATATTCTCACAATAAGCTAATTAGTTCAATTGGAGCATTTCTAGCATGTTTGGTTGAAATTGGAATTTTACATTTTTCACTTTTGTCAGTCAATTGCAATATTCTCACAATGAGCTAATTAGCTCAATTGGAGCATTTCTAGCATGTTTGGTTGAAATTGAAAATTTACATTTTTCACTTTTGTCAAACGTTTGTAAAATTCTTACAGTAGGCTCATTTGCGCAATTGGAGCATTTCTAGCATGTTTGGTTGAAATTGGAAATTCACATTTTTCAGTTTAGTCAGACGTTTGTAATATTCTCACAATAAGCTAATTAGCTCAATTGGAGCATTTCTAGCATGTTTGGTTGAAATTGGAAATTTACATTTTCCACTTTTGTCAGACAATTGCAATATTCTCTCAATAAGCTAATTAGCTCAATTGGAGCATTTCTAGCATGTTTTGTTGAAATTGGAAATTCACATTTTTCAGTTTTGTCAGACATTTGTAAATTTCTTACAGTAGGCTTATTTGCGCATTTTGAGCATTTCTAGCATGTTTGGTTGAAATTGGAAATTTACATTTTTCACTTTTGTCAGACGTTTGTAATATTCTCACAATAAGCTAATTAGCTCAATTGGAGCATTTCTAGCATGTTTGGTTGAAATTGGAAACTTACATTTTTCAGTTTTGTCAGACAATTGCAATATTCTCACAATAAGCTAATTAGCTCAATTGGAGCATTTCTAGCATGTTTGGTTGAAATTGGAAATTTACATTTTTCACTTTTGTGAGACAATTGCAATATTCTCTCAATAAGCTAATTAGCTCAATTGGAGCATTTCTAGCATGTTTGGTTGAAATTGGAAGTTTACATTTTCCAGTTTTGTCAGACGTTTGTAAAATTTTTACAATAGGCTTATTTGCGAAATTTGAGCATTTCTAGCATGTTTGGTTGAAATTGGAAATTTACATTTTTCACTTTTGTCAGACGTTTGTAATATTCTCACAATAAGCTAATTAGCTCAATTGGAGCATTTCTAGCATGTTTGGTTGAAATTGGAAATTTACATTTTTCAGTGTTGTCAGACGTTTGTAATATTCTCACAATAAGCTAATTAGCTCAATTGGAGCATTTCTAGCATGTTTGGTTGAAATTGAAAATTTACATTTTTCAGTGCTGTCAGACGTTTGTAATATTCTCACAATAAGCTAACTAGCTCAATTGGAGCATTTCTAGCATGTTTGGTTGAAATTGGAAATTTACATTTTTCAGTTTTGTCAGACGTTTGTAAAATTCTTACAGTAAGCTTATTTCCGCATTTGGAGCATTTCTAGCATGTTTGGTTGAAATTGGAAATTTACATTTTTCAGTTTTGTCAGACGTTTGTAATATTCTCACAATAAGCTAATTAGCTCAATTGGAGCATTTCTAGCATGTTTGGTTGAAATTGGAAATTTACATTTTTCACTTTTGTCAGACGTTTGTAAAAGTCTTACAGTAGGCTTATTTGCGCAATTTGAGCATTTCTAGCATGTTTGGTTGAAATTGGAAATTTACATTTTTCACTTTTGTCAGACAATTGCAATATTCTCTCAATAAGCTAATTAGCTCAATTGGAGCATTTCTAGCATGTTTGGTTGAAATTGGAAATTTACATTTTTCAGTTTTGTCAGACGTTTGTAATATTCTTACAGTAGGCTTATATGCGCAATTTGAGCATTTCTAGCATGTTTGGTTGAAATTGGAAATTTACATTTTTCAGTTTTGTCAGACGTTTGTAATATTCTCACAATAAGCTAATTAGCTCAATTGGAGCATTTCTAGCATGTTTGGTTGAAATTGGAAAATTACATTTTTCAGTTTTGTCAGACGTTTGTAATATTCTCACAATAAGCTAATTAGCTCAATTGGAGCATTTCTAGCATGTTTGGTTGAAATTGGAAAATTACATTTTTCAGTTTTGTCAGACGTTTGTAATATTCTCACAATAAGCTAATTAGCTCAATTGGAGCATTTCTAGCATGTTTGGTTGAAATTGGAAATTTACATTTTTCACTTTTGTCAGACGTTTGTAATATTCTCACAATAAGCTAATTAG
Organism: Watersipora subatra; assembly: GCF_963576615.1. Classification (NCBI taxonomy): domain Eukaryota; kingdom Metazoa; phylum Bryozoa; class Gymnolaemata; order Cheilostomatida; family Watersiporidae; genus Watersipora; species Watersipora subatra. The sequence continues at coordinate 481,056 of NW_027045383.1, forward strand.
CTCAATTGGAGCATTTCTAGCATGTTTGGTTGAAATTGGAAATTTACATTTTTCACTTTTGTCAGACAATTGCAATATTCTCTCAATAAGCTAATTAGCTCAATTGGAGCATTTCTAGCATGTTTGGTTGAAATTGGAAGTTTACATTTTCCAGTTTTGTCAGACGTTTGTAAAATTCCTACAATAGGCTTATTTGCGCAATTTGAGCATTTCTAGCATGTTTGGTTGAAATTGGAAATTTACATTTTTCACTTTTGTCAGACGTTTGTAATATTCTCACAATAAGCTAATTAGCTCAATTGGAGCATTTCTAGCATGTTTGGTTGAAATTGGAAATTTACATTTTTCACTTTTGTCAGACGTTTGTAATATTCTTACAGTAGGCTTATATGCGCAATTTGAGCATTTCTAGCATGTTTGGTTGAAATTGGAAGTTTACATTTTTCAGTTTTGTCAGACGTTTGTAATATTCTCACAATAAGCTAATTAGCTCAATTTGAGCATTTCTAGCATGTTTGGTTGAAATTGGAAATTTACATTTTTCACTTTTGTCAGACGTTTGTAATATTCTCACAATAAGCTAATTAGCTCAATTGGAGCATTTCTAGCATGTTTGGTTGAAATTGGAAATTTACATTTTTCACTTTTGTCAGACGTTTGTAATATTCTCACAATAAGCTAATTAGCTCAATTGGAGCATTTCTAGCATGTTTGGTTGAAATTGGAAATTTACATTTTTCACTTTTGTGAGACAATTGCAATATTCTCTCAATAAGCTAATTAGCTCAATTGGAGCATTTCTAGCATGTTTGGTTGAAATTGGAAGTTTACATTTTCCAGTTTTGTCAGACGTTTGTAAAATTTTTACAATAGGCTTATTTGCGAAATTTGAGCATTTCTAGCATGTTTGGTTGAAATTGGAAATTTACATTTTTCACTTTTGTCAGACGTTTGTAATATTCTCACAATAAGCTAATTAGCTCAATTGGAGCATTTCTAGCATGTTTGGTTGAAATTGGAAATTTACATTTTTCAGTGTTGTCAGACGTTTGTAATATTCTCACAATAAGCTAATTAGCTCAATTGGAGCATTTCTAGCATGTTTGGTTGAAATTGAAAATTTACATTTTTCAGTGCTGTCAGACGTTTGTAATATTCTCACAATAAGCTAACTAGCTCAATTGGAGCATTTCTAGCATGTTTGGTTGAAATTGGAAATTTACATTTTTCAGTTTTGTCAGACGTTTGTAAAATTCTTACAGTAAGCTTATTTCCGCATTTGGAGCATTTCTAGCATGTTTGGTTGAAATTGGAAATTTACATTTTTCAGTTTTGTCAGACGTTTGTAATATTCTCACAATAAGCTAATTAGCTCAATTGGAGCATTTCTAGCATGTTTGGTTGAAATTGGAAATTTACATTTTTCACTTTTGTCAGACGTTTGTAAAAGTCTTACAGTAGGCTTATTTGCGCAATTTGAGCATTTCTAGCATGTTTGGTTGAAATTGGAAATTTACATTTTTCACTTTTGTCAGACAATTGCAATATTCTCTCAATAAGCTAATTAGCTTAATTGGAGCATTTCTAGCATGTTTGGTTGAAATTAGAAATTTACATTTTTCAGTCTTGTCAGACGTTTGTAATATTCTCACAATAAGCTAATTAGCTCAATTGGAGCATTTCTAGCATGTTTGGTTGAAATTGGAAATTTAAATTTTTCACTTTTGTCAGACAATTGCAATATTCTCTCAATAAGCTAATTAGCTTAATTGGAGCATTTCTAGCATGTTTAGTTGAAATTGGAAATTTACATTTTTCAGTTTTGTCAGACGTTTGTAATTTTCTCACAATAAGCTAATTAGCTCAATTGGAGCATTTCTAGCATGTTTGGTTGAAATTGGAAATTTACATTTTTCACTTTTGTGAGACAATTGCAATATTCTCTCAATAAGCTAATTAGCTTAATTGGAGCATTTCTAGCATGTTTAGTTGAAATTGGAAATTTACATTTTTCAGTTTTGTCAGACGTTTGTAATATTCTCACAATAAGCTAATTAGCTCAATTGGAGCATTTCTAGCATGTTTGGTTGAAATTGGAAATTTACATTTTTCACTTTTGTCAGACGTTTGTAAAATTCTTACAGTAAGCTTATTTCCGCATTTGGAGCATTTCTAGCATGTTTGGTTGAAATTGGAAATTTACATTTTTCAGTTTTGTCAGACGTTTGTAATATTCTCACAATAAGCTAATTAGCTCAATTGGAGCATTTCTAGCATGTTTGGTTGAAATTGGAAATTTACATTTTTCACTTTTGTCAGACGTTTGTAAAAGTCTTACAGTAGGCTTATTTGCGCAATTTGAGCATTTCTAGCATGTTTGGTTGAAATTGGAAATTTACATTTTTCAGTGTTGTCAGACGTTTGTAATATTCTCACAATAAGCTAACTAGCTCAATTGGAGCATTTTCTAGCATGTTTGGTTGAAATTGGAAATTTACATTTTTCAGTTTTGTCAGACGTTTGTAAAATTCTTACAGTAAGCTTATATCCGCATTTGGAGCATTTCTAGCATGTTTGGTTGAAATTGGAAATTTACATTTTTCAGTTTTGTCAGACGTTTGTAATATTCTCACAATAAGCTAATTAGCTCAATTGGAGCATTTCTAGCATGTTTGGTTGAAATTGGAAATTTACATTTTTCACTTTTGTCAGACGTTTGTAAAAGTCTTACAGTAGGCTTATTTGCGCAATTTGAGCATTTCTAGCATGTTTGGTTGAAATTGGAAATTTACATTTTTCACTTTTGTCAGACAATTGCAATATTCTCTCAATAAGCTAATTAGCTCAATTGGAGCATTTCTAGCATGTTTGGTTGAAATTGGAAATTTACATTTTTCACTTTTGTCAGACGTTTGTAATATTCTTACAGTAGGCTTATATGCGCAATTTGAGCATTTCTAGCATGTTTGGTTGAAATTGGAAATTTACATTTTTCAGTTTTGTCAGACGTTTGTAATATTCTCACAATAAGCTAATTAGCTCAATTGGAGCATTTCTAGCATGTTTGGTTGAAATTGGAAATTTCTATTTTTCAGTCTTGTCAGACGTTTGTAATATTCTCACAATAAGCTAATTAGCTCAATTCGAGCATTTCTAGCATGTTTGGTTGAAATCAGAAATTTACATTTTTACTTTTGTCAGACGTTTGTAATATTCTCACAATAAGCTAATTAGCTCAATTGGAGCATTTCTAGCATGTTTGGTTGAAATTGGAAATTTACATTTTTCAGTTTGCTCAGACGTTTGTAATATTCTCACAATAAGCTAATTAGTTCAATTGGAGCATTTCTAGCATGTTTGGTTGAAATTGGAAATTTACATTTTTCACTTTTTTCAGACAATTGCAATATTCTCACAATAAGCTAATTAGCTCAATTGGAGCATTTCTAGCATGTTTGGTTGAAATTGAAAATTTACATTTTTCAGTTTTGTCAGACGTTTGTAAAATTCTTACAGTAGGCTCATTTGCGCAATTGGAGCATTTCTAGCATGTTTGGTTGAAATTGGAAATTTACATTTTTCAGTTTAGTCAGACGTTTGTAATATTCTCACAATAAGCTAATTAGCTCAATTGGAGCATTTCTAGCATGTTTGGTTGAAATTGGAAATTTACATTTTTCACTTTTGTCAGACAATTGCAATATTCTCTCAATAAGCTAATTAGCTCAATTGGAGCATTTCTAGCATGTTTGGTTGAAATTGGAAATTTACATTTTTCAGTTTTGTCAGACGTTTCTAATATTCTTACAGTAGGCTTATATGCGCAATTTGAGCATTTCTAGCATGTTTGGTTGAAATTGGAAATTTACATTTTTCAGTTTTGTCAGACGTTTGTAATATTCTCACAATAAGCTAATTAGCTCAATTGGAGCATTTCTAGCATGTTTGGTTGAAATTGGAAAATTACATTTTTCAGTTTTGTCAGACGTTTGTAAAATTCTTACAGTAGGCTCATTTGCGCAATTGGAGCATTTCTAGCATGTTTGGTTGAAATTGGAAATTTACATTTTTCAGTTTAGTCAGACGTTTGTAATATTCTCACAATAAGCTAATTAGCTCAATTGGAGCATTTCTAGCATGTTTGGTTGAAATTGGAAATTTACATTTTTCACTTTTGTCAGACAATTGCAATATTCTCTCAATAAGCTAATTAGCTCAATTGGAGAATTTCTAGCATGTTTGGTTGAAATTGGAAATTTACATTTTTCAGTTTTGTCAGACGTTTGTAATATTCTTACAGTAGGCTTGTATGCGCAATTTGAGCATTTCTAGCATGTTTGGTTGAAATTGGAAATTTACATTTTTCAGTTTTGTCAGACGTTTGTAATATTCTCACAATAAGCTAATTAGCTCAATTGGAGCATTTCTAGCATGTTTGGTTGAAATTGGAAAATTACATTTTTCAGTTTTGTCAGACGTTTGTAATATTCTCACAATAAGCTAATTAGCTCAATTGGAGCATTTCTAGCATGTTTGGTTGAAATTGGAAATTTACATTTTTCAGTTTTGTCAGACGTTTGTAATATTCTCACAATAAGCTAATTAGCTCAATTGGAGCATTTCTAGCATGTTTGGTTGAAATTGGAAATTTACATTTTTCAGTTTGCTCAGACGTTTGTAATATTCTCACAATAAGCTAATTAGTTCAATTGGAGCATTTCTAGCATGTTTGGTTGAAATTGGAATTTTACATTTTTCACTTTTGTCAGTCAATTGCAATATTCTCACAATGAGCTAATTAGCTCAATTGGAGCATTTCTAGCATGTTTGGTTGAAATTGAAAATTTACATTTTTCACTTTTGTCAAACGTTTGTAAAATTCTTACAGTAGGCTCATTTGCGCAATTGGAGCATTTCTAGCATGTTTGGTTGAAATTGGAAATTCACATTTTTCAGTTTAGTCAGACGTTTGTAATATTCTCACAATAAGCTAATTAGCTCAATTGGAGCATTTCTAGCATGTTTGGTTGAAATTGGAAATTTACATTTTCCACTTTTGTCAGACAATTGCAATATTCTCTCAATAAGCTAATTAGCTCAATTGGAGCATTTCTAGCATGTTTTGTTGAAATTGGAAATTCACATTTTTCAGTTTTGTCAGACATTTGTAAATTTCTTACAGTAGGCTTATTTGCGCATTTTGAGCATTTCTAGCATGTTTGGTTGAAATTGGAAATTTACATTTTTCACTTTTGTCAGACGTTTGTAATATTCTCACAATAAGCTAATTAGCTCAATTGGAGCATTTCTAGCATGTTTGGTTGAAATTGGAAACTTACATTTTTCAGTTTTGTCAGACAATTGCAATATTCTCACAATAAGCTAATTAGCTCAATTGGAGCATTTCTAGCATGTTTGGTTGAAATTGGAAATTTACATTTTTCACTTTTGTCAGACGTTTGTAATATTCTCACAATAAGCTAATTAGCTCAATTGGAGCATTTCTAGCATGTTTGGTTGAAATTGGAAATTTACATTTTTCACTTTTGTGAGACAATTGCAATATTCTCTCAATAAGCTAATTAGCTCAATTGGAGCATTTCTAGCATGTTTGGTTGAAATTGGAAGTTTACATTTTCCAGTTTTGTCAGACGTTTGTAAAATTTTTACAATAGGCTTATTTGCGAAATTTGAGCATTTCTAGCATGTTTGGTTGAAATTGGAAATTTACATTTTTCACTTTTGTCAGACGTTTGTAATATTCTCACAATAAGCTAATTAGCTCAATTGGAGCATTTCTAGCATGTTTGGTTGAAATTGGAAATTTACATTTTTCAGTGTTGTCAGACGTTTGTAATATTCTCACAATAAGCTAATTAGCTCAATTGGAGCATTTCTAGCATGTTTGGTTGAAATTGAAAATTTACATTTTTCAGTGCTGTCAGACGTTTGTAATATTCTCACAATAAGCTAACTAGCTCAATTGGAGCATTTCTAGCATGTTTGGTTGAAATTGGAAATTTACATTTTTCAGTTTTGTCAGACGTTTGTAAAATTCTTACAGTAAGCTTATTTCCGCATTTGGAGCATTTCTAGCATGTTTGGTTGAAATTGGAAATTTACATTTTTCAGTTTTGTCAGACGTTTGTAATATTCTCACAATAAGCTAATTAGCTCAATTGGAGCATTTCTAGCATGTTTGGTTGAAATTGGAAATTTACATTTTTCACTTTTGTCAGACGTTTGTAAAAGTCTTACAGTAGGCTTATTTGCGCAATTTGAGCATTTCTAGCATGTTTGGTTGAAATTGGAAATTTACATTTTTCACTTTTGTCAGACAATTGCAATATTCTCTCAATAAGCTAATTAGCTCAATTGGAGCATTTCTAGCATGTTTGGTTGAAATTGGAAATTTACATTTTTCAGTTTTGTCAGACGTTTGTAATATTCTTACAGTAGGCTTATATGCGCAATTTGAGCATTTCTAGCATGTTTGGTTGAAATTGGAAATTTACATTTTTCAGTTTTGTCAGACGTTTGTAATATTCTCACAATAAGCTAATTAGCTCAATTGGAGCATTTCTAGCATGTTTGGTTGAAATTGGAAAATTACATTTTTCAGTTTTGTCAGACGTTTGTAATATTCTCACAATAAGCTAATTAGCTCAATTGGAGCATTTCTAGCATGTTTGGTTGAAATTGGAAAATTACATTTTTCAGTTTTGTCAGACGTTTGTAATATTCTCACAATAAGCTAATTAGCTCAATTGGAGCATTTCTAGCATGTTTGGTTGAAATTGGAAATTTACATTTTTCACTTTTGTCAGACGTTTGTAATATTCTCACAATAAGCTAATTAGCTCAATTGGAGCATTTCTAGCATGTTTGGTTGAAATTGGAAATTTACATTTTTCACTTTTGTCAGACAATTGCAATATTCTCTCAATAAGCTAATTAGCTCAATTGGAGCATTTCTAGCATGTTTGGTTGAAATTGGAAGTTTACATTTTCCAGTTTTGTCAGACGTTTGTAAAATTCCTACAATAGGCTTATTTGCGCAATTTGAGCATTTCTAGCATGTTTGGTTGAAATTGGAAATTTACATTTTTCACTTTTGTCAGACGTTTGTAATATTCTCACAATAAGCTAATTAGCTCAATTGGAGCATTTCTAGCATGTTTGGTTGAAATTGGAAATTTACATTTTTCACTTTTGTCAGACGTTTGTAATATTCTTACAGTAGGCTTATATGCGCAATTTGAGCATTTCTAGCATGTTTGGTTGAAATTGGAAGTTTACATTTTTCAGTTTTGTCAGACGTTTGTAATATTCTCACAATAAGCTAATTAGCTCAATTGGAGCATTTCTAGCATGTTTGGTTGAAATTGGAAAATTACATTTTTCACTTTTGTCAGACGTTTGTAATATTCTCACAATAAGCTAATTAGCTTAATTGGAGCATTTCTAGCATGTTTGGTTGAAATTGGAAATTTACATTTTTCACTTTTGTCAGACAATTGCAATATTCTCTCCATAAGCTAATTAGCTCAATTGGAGCTATTCTAGCATGTTTGGTTGGAATTAGAAATTTCTATTTTTCAGTTTTGTCAGACGTTTGTAATATTCTCACAATAAGCTAATTATCTCAATTGGAGCATTTCTAGCATGTTTGGTTGAAATTAGAAATTTACATTTTTCAGTCTTGTCAGACGTTTGTAATATTCTCACAATAAGCTAATTAGCTCAATTGGAGCATTTCTAGCATGTTTGGTTGAAATTGGAAATTTAAATTTTTCACTTTTGTCAGACAATTGCAATATTCTCTCAATAAGCTAATTAGCTTAATTGGAGCATTTCTAGCATGTTTAGTTGAAATTGGAAATTTACATTTTTCAGTTTTGTCAGACGTTTGTAATATTCTCACAATAAGCTAATTAGCTCAATTGGAGCATTTCTAGCATGTTTGGTTGAAATTGGAAATTTACATTTTTCACTTTTGTCAGACAATTGCAATATTCTCTCAATAAGCTAATTAGCTCAATTGGAGCATTTCTAGCATGTTTGGTTGAAATTGGAAGTTTACATTTTCCAGTTTTGTCAGACGTTTGTAAAATTTTTACAATAGGCTTATTTGCGAAATTTGAGCATTTCTAGCATGTTTGGTTGAAATTGGAAATTTACATTTTTCACTTTTGTCAGACGTTTGTAATATTCTCACAATAAGCTAATTAGCTCAATTGGAGCATTTCTAGCATGTTTGGTTGAAATTGGAAATTTACATTTTTCAGTGTTGTCAGACGTTTGTAATATTCTCACAATAAGCTAATTAGCTCAATTGGAGCATTTCTAGCATGTTTGGTTGAAATTGAAAATTTACATTTTTCAGTGCTGTCAGACGTTTGTAATATTCTCACAATAAGCTAACTAGCTCAATTGGAGCATTTCTAGCATGTTTGGTTGAAATTGGAAATTTACATTTTTCAGTTTTGTCAGACGTTTGTAAAATTCTTACAGTAAGCTTATTTCCGCATTT